>NW_024730761.1:0-26449 GCF_018991925.1 Homarus americanus
GATGTAACATGAACATAGCTGGTATACTGTGTATTACGTAACTTGGGGTGTCAGGAGTGTCAGGTGTACCTGGGAGTTTCGGAGGTGTGCCTGGGAGTGTCAGAGGTGTACCTGGGGTGTCTGAGGTGTGCCTGGGGAGTGTCAGAGTGTGCCTGGGGAGTGTCAGGGGTGTACCTGGGAGTGTGAGAAGTGTACCTAGGAGTGTCAGAGGTGTACCTAGGAGTGTGAGAAGTGTACCTGGGAGTGTCTGGGGGGTACCTGGGAGTGTCAGAGAAGTACCAGGGAGTGTCACAGCAGTACCTGGGTGTGTGAGAGGTGTACCTGCGAGTGTGAGAGGTGTACCTAGGAATGTCTGAGGTGTACCTGGGAGGGTCAGAGGTGTACCTGGGAGTGTCTGAGGTGTACCTGGGAGTGTCAGAGGTGTACCTGGGAGTGTCAGGGGAGAACCAGGGAGTGAAAGAGGTGTACCTGGGAGTGTCAGAGGTGTACCAGGGAGTCTCTGAGGTGTACCTGGGAGTGTCAGAGGTGTACCTTGGAGTGTCAGAGGAATACCTAGGAGTGTCAGAGGTGTACCTGGTAGTGTCAGAGGTGTACCTAGGAGTATCGGAGGTTTACCTGGGAGTGTCGGAGTTGTACCTGGGAGTGTCGGAGGCGTACCTGGGAGTGTCAGAGGTGTACCTGGGAGTATCATGGTGGTTTACCTGGGGAGTGTTGTGAGAGTACTGGGAATGTCAGAGGTATACCTGGGAGTGTTGGGGTGGAGTACCTTGGGAGTCTCAAAGGTGTACCTGGGAGCATCGGAGGTGTCTCTGGAATATCGGAGGTCTACCTGGGAGCATGGGGAGGTGTACCTGGAGTGTCAGGGGTGTACCTGTCAGTGTCTGTGGTGTACCTAGGAGTGTCTGAGGTGTACCTGGGAGTGTCAGAGAAGTACCAGGGAGTGTCACAGGATTACCTGGGAGTGCGAGAGGTGTACCTTGGAGTGTGAGAGGTGTACCTAGGAGTGTCTCAGGTGTACCTGAGAGTGTCAGAGGTGTACCTGGAGTGTCTGAGGTGTACTTGGGAGTGTCTGAGGTGTACCTGGGAGTGTCAGGGGAAAACCAGGGAGTGAAAGAGGTGTACCTAGGAGTGTCAGAGGTGTACCAGGGAGTGTCTGAGGTGTACCTGGGAGTGTCAGAGGTGTACCAGGGAGAGTCAGAGGAATACCTAGGAGTGTCAGAGGTGTACCTGGGAGTGTCAAAGGTGTACCTAGGAGAATCGAAGGTTTACCTGGGAGTGTCGGAGTTGTACCTGGGAGTGTCGGAGGCGGACATGGGAGTGTCAGAGGTGTACCTGGGAGTATCACAGGTTTACCTGGGAGTGTCAGAGGAGTACCTGGGAATGTCAGAGGTATACCAGGGAGTGTCAGTGGAGTACCTGGGAGTCTCAAAGGTGTACCTGGGAGTATCGGAGGTGTCCCTGGGAATATCGGAGGTCTACCTGGGAGTGTCAGAGGTGTACCTGGGAGTGTCAGAGGTGTACCTGTCAGTGTCTGTGGTGTACCTAGGAGTGTCTGAGGTGTACCTGGGAGTGTCAGAGAAGTACCAGGGAGTGTCACAGGATTACCTGGGAGTGCGAGAGGTGTACCTTGGAGTGTGAGAGGTGTATCTAGGAGTGTCTCAGGTGTACCTGGGAGTGTCTGAGGTGTACCTGGGAGTGTCTGAGGTGTACCTGGGAGTGTCAGGGGAGAACCAGGGAGTGAAAGAGGTGTACCTAGGAGTGTCAGAGGTGTACCAGAGATTGTCTGAGGTGTACCTGGGAGTGTCAGAGGTGTACCAGGGAGTGTCAGAGGAATACCTAGGGGAGGTCAGGGGAGGTGTACCTGGGAGTGTCAAAGGTGTACCTAGGTGTATCGGAGGTTTACCTGGGAGTGTCGGAGTTGTACCTGGGAGAGTCGGAGGCGGACATGGGAGTGTCAGAGGTGTACCTGGGAGTATCACAGGTTTACCTGGGAGTGTCAGAGGAGTACCTGGGAATGTCAGAGGTATACCAGGGAGTGTCAGTGGAGTACCTGGGAGTCTCAAAGGTGTACCTGGGAGTATCGGAGGTGTCCCTGGGAATATCGGAGGTCTACGTGGGAGTGTCAGAGGTGTACCTGGGAGTGTCAGAGGTGTACCTGGGAGTGTCAGATATGTACATGGGAGTGTCAGAGGTGTATCTGGGAGTGTTGGACGTGTACCTGGGAGGGTCAGAGGTGTACCAGGGAATGTCAGTGGAGTACATCGGAGTGTCGGAGGTGTACCTGGGAGTTTCAGAGGTGTACTTGCGAGTGTGAGAAGTGTACCTGGAAGTGTCTGGGGTGTGCCTGGGAGTGTCTGGGGTGTACCTGGGAGTGTCTGAGGTGTACCTGGTGAGTGTCAGAGGTGTACCTGGGAGTGTCGGAGGTGTACCTGGGAGTGTCACAGGAGTATCTGGGAATGTCAGAGGTGTACCTGGCAGTGTCAGAGGTGTACCTGGGACTGTCAGAGATGTACCTTGGAGTGTCAGAGGTGTATCTGGGAGTGTCGGACGTGTACCTGGGAGTGTCAGAGGTGTACCAGGGAATGTCAGTGGAGTACTTGGGAGTGTCAGAGGTGTACCTGGGAGTGTCAGAGGTGTATGTGGGAGTGTTGGACGTGTACCTGGGAGTGTCAGAGGTGTACCAGGGAATGTCAGTGGAGTACTTGGGAGTGTCAGATGTGTACCTGGGAGTGTCAAAAGTGTACCTGGGAGTGTCAGAGGTGTACCTGGGAGTATCAGAGGTGTACCTGGGAGTGCCAGAGGTGAACCTGGGAATGTCAGAGGTATGACAGGGAGTGTCAGTGAAGTACCTGGGAGTCTCAAAGGTGTACCTGGGAGTATCGGAGGTGTACCTGGGAATATCGGAGGTGTACCTGGAATATCGGAGGTGTACCAGGGAGTGTCAGGAGGTGTACCTGGAGCCCTAGAGGTGAACCAGGGCGTGGCCAGAGGTGTACCAGGGAGTGTCAGAGGTGTACCTGGGATGGAGGTGTACCTGGGAATATCGGAGGTGCACCTGGGAGTGTCAGAGGTATATCTGGAAGTGTCGGAGGTGTACCTGGAGTGTCACAGGAGTACCTGGGATTGTCAGAGGTGCACCTGGCAGTGTCAGAGGTGTACCTGGGAGTGTCAGAGATGTACCTGGGAGTGTCAGAGGTGTACCTGGGAGTGTCAGTGGTGTACCAGGGAATGTCAGTTGAGTACTTGGGAGTATCAGCGGTGTACCTGGGAGTGTCAGAGGTGTACCTTAGAGTGTCAGAGGTGTACCTGGGAGTGTAAGAGGTGTACCTGGGAGTGTCGGAGGTGTAACTGGGAGTGTGAGAAGTGTACCTGGGAGTGTCGGAGGTGTACCTGGGAGTGTCAGAGGTGTACCAGGGAATGTCAGTGGAGTACCTGGGAGTGTCAGAGGTGTACCAGGGAATGTCAGTGGAGTACCTGGAAGTGTCAAAGTTGTACCTGGGAGTGTCAGAGGTGTACCTGGGAGTGTCAGAGGTGTACCTGGGAGTGTCAGAGGTGTACCTGGGAGTGTCGGAGTTTTACCTGGGAGTGTGAGAAGTGTACCTCGGAGTGTCTTGGGTATACCTGGGAGTGTCAGAGGTGTACCTGGGAGTGTCAGGGGTGTACCAGGGAGTGTCAGAGGTGTACCTGGGAATGTCAGAGGTGTACCTGGGAGTGTCAGAGTTGTACCTGGTAGTGTCGGAGGTGTACCTAAGAGTGTAAGCAAGAAGTGTAACTGTGAGTGTCGGAGGTGTACCTGGGTGTGTCGGAGGTGTACCTGGGAGTGTCAGAGGTGTACTTGGGAGTGTCAGAGGTGTACCTGGGAGTGTCAGCGGTGTACCTGGGAGTGTCTGAGTTGTACCTGGGAGTGTCAGAGGTGTGCCTGGGAGTGTCAGAGGTACACTTGTGAGTGTCAGAGGTGAACCTTCTAGTGACTGAGGTGTACCTGGGAGTGTCTGAGGTGTACCTGGCAGTGTCTGAGGTGTACCTCGCAGTGTCTGAGGTGTACCTGGCAGTGTCAGCGGTGTACCTGGAAGTGTCAGCGGTGTACCTGGGAGTGTTAGACGTGTATCAGGGAGTGACAGAGGAGTACCTAGGAGAGTCAGAGGTGTACCTGGGAGTGTTAGAAGTGTACCTGGGAGTGTCTGGGGTGTACCTGGGAGTGTCAGAGGTATACCTGGGAGTGTCAGAGGTGTACCTGGGAGTGTCAGGGTGTGCCTGGGAGTGTCAGGTGTGCCTGGAGTGTAGAGTGTGCCTGGGGGTGTCGTGGGTGTGCCTGGGGTGTGGGGTATGTCTGGGGTGTCAGAGGTGTACCAGGGAGTGTCAGAGGTGTACCTGGGAGTGTCAAAGGTGTACCTGCGAGTGTCAGCGGTGTACCTGGTAGTGTCTGAGGTGTACCTTGGAGTGTTAGAGGTGTGCCTAGGAGTGTCTGAGGTGTACCTGGCAGTGTCTGAGGTGTACCTGGCAGTGTCTGAGGTGTACCTGGCAGTGTCAGCGGTGTTCCTGGGAGGGTCAGCGGTGCACCTGGGAGTGTTAGAGGTGTATCAGGGAGTGGGAGAGGAGTACCTAGGAGTGTCAGAGGTGTACCTGGGAGTGTCAGAGATATACCTGGGAGTATCGAAGGTGTACCTGGGATTGTCACAGGTGTACCTGGGAGTGTCAGAGGTGTACCAGGGAATGTCAGTGGAGAACCTGTGAGTGTCAGAGGTGTACCTGGGAGTGTCGGAAGTGTGCCTGGGGAGTGTCCAAGGTGTACCTGGGGAGTGTCAGAGGAGATGTGCCTGGGGAGTGTCAGAGGTGTATCTGGGGAGTGTCCGGACGTGTACCTGGGATTGTCAGAGGTGTACCTGGCAGTGTCAGAGGTGTACCTGGGAGTGTCAGAGGAGTACCAGGGAGTGTCAGAGGAATTCCTAGGAGTGTCAGAGGTGTACCTGGGAGTGTCAGAGGTGTACCTAGGAGTATCGGAGGTTTACCTGGGAGTGTCGGAGTTGTACCTGGGAGTGTTGGAGGCGGACCTGGGAGTGTCACAGGTGTACCTGGGAGTATCAGAGGTGTATCTGGGAGTGTCAGAGGTATACCTGGGAATGTCAGAGGTATACCAGGGAGTGTCAGTGAAGTACCTGGGAGTCTCAAAGGTGTACTTGGGAGTATCGGAGGTGTACCTGGGATATCGGAGGTGTGCCTGGGGTGTATCGGAGGTGTACCTGGGGAGTGTCAAGTGTACCTGGGGAGTGTCAGAGGGGTGTACCTGGGAGTGTCAGAGGTGTGCCTGGGAGTGTCAGCGGTGTACCTGGGAGTGTCAGCGGTGTGCCTGGGAGTGTCAGAGGTGTGACCTGGGGTCTGGGAGGTGTGCCTGGGAGTGTCTGAGGTGTACCTGGAAGTGTCTGGTGTACATGGTGTCAGAGGTGTACCTGGGAGTGTCAGAGGTGTACCTGGGAGTGTCAGCGGTGTACCTGGGAGTGTCAGAGGTGTACCTGGGAGTGTCAGAGGTGTACCTGGGGAGTGTCAGAGGTGTGCCTGGGAGTGTCAGGGGTGTACCTGGGGTGCAGGGGGTGTGCCTGGGAGTGTCAGGAGTGTACCTGGAGTGTCTGAGGTGTGCCTGGGAGTGTCAGAGGTGTACCTGGGAGTGTCAGGGGTGTACCTGGGAGTGTCAGAGGTGTGCCTGGGAGTGTCAGAGGTGTACCTGGGGAGTGTCGGAGGTGTACCTGGGGAGTATCGAGGTGTGCCTGGGAGTGTCAGAAGTGTGCCTGGGTGTCAGAGGTGTACCTGGGAGTGTCAGGGTGTACCTGGGGAGTGTCAGAGGTGTACCTAGGGGTGTCAGAGGTGTACCTGAGTGTCAGAGGGGTGTACCTGGGGAGTGTCAGGTGTGCCTGGGAGTGTCTGAGGTGTACCTGGAAGTGTCTGAGGTGTACATGGGGTGTCAGAGGTGTACCTGGCAGTGTCAGAGGTGTACCTGGGAGTGTCAGCGGTGTACCTGGGAGTGTCAGAGGTATACCTGGGAGTATCAGAGGTGTACCTGGGAGTGTCAGCGGTGTACCTGGGAGTGTCAGAGGTGTACCTGGGAGTGCCAGAGGTGTACCTGGGATTGTCAGAGGTGTACCTGGGAGTGTCTGAGGTGTACCTGGGAGTTTCAGGAGGTGTACTGGGGTGTCAGGGGTGTGCCTGGGATTGTCAGAGGTGTGCCTGGGGTGTCTGGGGTGTGCCTGGGGAGTGTCAGAGGAGTACCTGGGAGTGTGTGAGGTGTACCTGGGAGTATCAGAGGTGTACCTGGGAGTGTCAAGGGTGTACCTGGGAGTGTCTGGGGTGTAACTGGAAGTGACGGAGGTGTATCTGGGAGTGTCAAAGGTGTACCTGGGAGTGTCAGAGGTGTACCTGGGAGAGTCGGAGGTGTTCCTGAGAGTGTCAGGCGTGTACCTGGGAGTGTCAGATGTGTACCTGGGAGTGACAGAGGAGTACCTGGGAGTGTCAGTGGAGTCCCTCGGAGTGTCAGGGGTGTACCAGAGAGTGTCAGAGGAGTACCTGGGAGTGTCAGGGGTGTACCTGGGAGTGTTGGAGGTGTACCTGGGAGTGTAGGAGGTGTACCTGGGAGTGTCGCAGGCGTACCTAGGAGTGTCAGAGCAGTTCGAGGGAGTGTCAGTGAAGTAACTGGGAGTGTCAGAAGTGTACCTGGGAGTGTCAGGGGTGTACCAGAGAGTGTCAGAGGAGTACCTGGTAGTGTCAGGGGTGTACCTGGGAGTGTTGGAGGTGTACCTGGGAGTGTCGGAGTTGTACCTGGGAGTGTCAGAGGTGTACCTGGGAGTGTCAGAGGTGTACCTGGGAGTGTCAGAGGTGTACCTAGGAGTATCAGTGGAGTTCCTGGAAGTGTCAAAGGTGTACCTGGGAGTGTCAGAGGTGTTCCAGGGAGTGTCTGATTAGTACCTGGGAGTGTCATGGGTGTACCTGGGAGTGTCAGATGTGTACCTGGGAGTGACAGTGGTGTACCTGGAGCAAGTCAGAGGTGAACCTGGGAGTGTCTGAGGTGTACCTGGGAGTGTCTGAGGTGTACCTGGGAGTGTCTGAGGTGTAGCTGGGAGTATGAGAGAAGTACCAGCGAGTGTCAGAGGAGTACCTGGGAGTGTGAGAGGTGTACCTGGGAGTGTGTGAGGTGTACCTGGGAGTTTCTGAGGTGTACCTGGGAGTGTCAGAGGTGTACCTGGGAGTAGCAGAGGTGTACCTGGGAGTGTCTAATGTGTACCTGGGAGTGTCTGAGGTGTACCTGGGAGTGTCAGAGGAGAACCAGGGAGTGTAAGAGGTGTACCTGGGAGTGTCAATGGTGTACCAGGGAGTGTCAGAGGTGTACCTGGGAGTGTCTGATGTGTAACCTGGGAGTGTCTGAGGAGTAAATGAGAGAGTCACAGGAGTACCTGGGAGTGTAAGACGTGTACCTGGGAGTGTGAGAGGTGTACCTGGGAGTGTCTGAGGTGTACCTGGGAGTATCAGAGGTGTACCTGGGAATGTCAGGGGTCTACCAGGAAGTGTAAGAGGTGTACCTGGGAGTGTCAGCGGTGTACCTGGGAGTGTCATTGGAGTACCTAGGAGTGTCAGAGGTGTACCTGGGAGTGTCAGAGGTGTACCTGGGAGTATCGGATGTTAACCTTGGAGTGTCGGAGATGTACCTGGGAGTGTCGTAGGCGTACCTGGGAGTGTCAGAGGTGTACCTGGGAGTGTTAGAGGTGGGCACCTGAGTGTCAGAGGTGTACCTGGGAGTGCCAGAGGTACCAGGGAGTGTCAGAGGTAAAACCTGGGAGTGCTGTGAGGTAGCTAGGAGGCCAGGAGGAGTACCTGGGAGTGGCAGAGGTGTACCTGGGAGTATCGGAGGTGTACCTGGGAGTGTCGGAGGTGTACCTGGGAGTTTCTGAGGTGTACATGGGAGTATCAGAGGTGTATCTGGGAGTGTTAGAGGTGTACCTGGGAGTGTCAGGGGTGTAACTGGGAGTGTTGGAGGTGTAACTGGGAATGTCAGAGGTGTACCAGGGAGTGTCAGTGGTGTACCTCGGAATGTCTGAGGTGTACCTGGGAGTGTCTGATGTGTAACCTGGGAGTGTCTGAGGTGTAAATGAGAGAGTCACAGGAGTACCTGGGAGTGTGAGACGTGTACCTGGGAGTGTGAGAGGTGTACCTGGGAGTTTCTGAGGTGTACCTGGGAGAATCAGAGGTGTACCTGGGAATGTCAGGGGTGTACCTGGGAGTGTCAGGGGTGTACCTGGGAGTGTCAGGGATGTAACTGGAAGTGAAGGAGGTGTAACTGGGTGTGTCAGAGGTGTACCTGGGAATGTCAGAGGTGTACCTGGAAGTGTCAGAGAAGTACCTGGGAGTGTCAGAGGAGTATCTGGCAGTGTCTGAGGTGTACCTGGGAGTGTCGAAGTACCAGCTGAGTGTCAGAGGAGTACCTGGGAGTGTGAGAGGTGCACCAGTGTGTGAGGTGGGTACCTTAGAGTGTCGGAGGTGTACCTGGGAGGTCAGAGGTGTGCACCTGGGAGTACTGATAGTACCTGGGGAGTGTTCAGGTACCTGGAAGTGTCTGAGGTGTACATGGAGTGTCAGCCGTGTACCTGGCAGTGTCAGCGGTGTACCTGGGAGTGTCAGCGGTGTACCTGGGAGTGTCAGAGGTATAACTGGGAGTGTCGATGGTGTACCTGGGAGTGTCAGAGGTGTACCTGGGAGTGTCGGAGGTGTTCCTGAGAGTGTCAGGTGTGTACCTGGGAGTGTCAGGTGTGTACCTGCGAGTGTCAGAGGTGTACCTGGGAGTGTCAGAGGAGTACCTGGGAGTGTTAGAGGAGTCTCTGGGAGTGTCAGGGGTGTACTTGGGAGTGTCAGAGGTGTACCTGGGAGTGTCTGAGGTGGACCCGGGAGTGTCTGAGGTGTGCCTGGGAGTGTCAGGGGTGTACCTGGGATTGTCAGAGGTGTACCTGGGGTGTCTGGTGTGCCTGGGAGTGTCAGTGGTGGACCTGGGGTGTCAGGGTGGTGTACCTGGGAATGTCAGAGATGTACCTGGGGTGTCAGAGGTGTACCTGGGGTGTGTGAGGTGTACCTGGGGTGTCAGAGGTGTACCTGGATGTCAGAGGTGTACCTGGGGTATCAGAGGTGTACCTGGGGAGTGTCAAGGTGTACCTGGGAGTGTCAGAGGTGTACCTGGGGTGTCAGGGTGTACCTGGGAGTTATCAGAGGTGTACCTGGGAATTGTCAGGAGTGTACCTGGAGGTGTCAGAGGTGTACCTGGGGAGTGTCAGAGGTGTACCTGGGAGTGTCAGAGGTGTACCTGGGAGTGTCAAGGTGTGCCTGGGAGTGTCAGAGGTGTACCTGGGAGTCCAGAGGTGTACCAGTGTCAGAGGTGTGCCTGGGAGTGTCAGAGGTGTGCCTGGGAGTGTCAGAGGTGTACCTGGGGTGTCAGAGGTGTGCCTGGGGTGTCCAGAGGTGTACCTGGGGTGTCAGAGGTGTACCTGGGGTGTCAGAGGTGGGAGTGTCAGAGTGTACCTGGGAGTGTCAGAGGTGTACCTGGGAGTGTCAAGTTGTACCTGGGAGTGTCAGAGGTGTACCAAGTGTCAGAGTGTGCCTGGGAGTGTCAGAGGTGTACCTGGGAGTATCAAGTTGTACCTGGGAGTGTCAGAGGTGTACCTGGGAGTGTCAGAGGTGTACCTGGAGTGTCAGAGTGTACCTGGGGTGTCGGAGGTGTTCCTGAGAGTGTTGGGGTGTACCTGGAAGTGTCAGAGGTGTGCCTGGGAGTGTCTGAGGTGTACCTACGTGTGTCAGAGGTGTACCTGGGAGTGTCAGGGGTGTACCTGGGAGTGTCAGTGTACCTGAGTGTCAGAGGTGTACCTGTGGTGTCTAGGGTGTACTGGGGAGTGTCAGAGGTGTGCCTGGGAGTGTCAGAGGTGTACCTGGGAGTGTCAGAGGGGTGTACCTGGTGTCAGAGGTGTGCCTGGGGAGTGTCAGCGGTGTGCCTGGGTGTCAGAGGTGTGCCTGGGGGTGTCAGGGGTGTGCCAGTGTCTGAGGGTGTGCCTGGGAGTGTCTGAGGGTGTGCCTGGAAGTGTCTGAGGTGTACATGGAGTGTCAGAGGTGTACCTGGGTGTCAGAGGTGTGCACCTGGGAGTGTCAGCGGTGTACCTGGAGTGTCAGAGGTGTACCTGGGGTATCAGAGGTGTACCTGGGGTGTCAGCGGTGTACCTGGGAGTGTCAGAGGTGTACCTGGGGGTGCCAGAGGTGTACCTGGGATTGTCAGAGGTGTGCCTGGGGTGTCTGAGGTGTACCTGGGTTTCAGAGGTGTACCTGGGGTGTCAGGGGTGTGCCTGGGATTGTCAGGGTGTGCCTGGGGTGTCTGGGGTGTGCCTGGGGTGTCAGTGGGTGGACCTGGGGTGTCAGTGGTGGCCTGGGAATGTCAGAGATGTGCCTGGGGTGTCAGAGGTGTGCCTGGGGTGTGTGGGGTGTGCCTGGGAGTGTCAGGGTGCTGGGGTGTCAGAGGTGTGCCTGGGAGTATCGGAGGTGTGCCTGGGAGTGTCAAGGTGTGCCTGGGGTGTCAGAGGTGTGCACTGTCAGAGTATACCTGGGAGTATCAGAGGTGTCCTTGGGAGTATCAGAGTTGTACCTGGGAGGGTCAGGGTGTACCTGGGAGTGTCAGAGTGTGCCTGGGAGTGTCAGAGGTGTGCACCTGGGTGTCAAAGGTGTACCTGGGAGTGTCAGAGGTGTACCTGGGAGTGTCAGAGGTGAACCAGGGAGTGTCAGGGGTGTACCTGGGAGTGTCAGCGGTGTACCTGGGAGTATCAGGTTGTACCTGGGGTGTCAGAGGTGTGCCTGGGGTGTCAGAGGTGTGCCTGGGGTGTCAGAGGTGTGCTTGGGAGTGTCAGAGGTGTGCCTGGGGAGTGTCAGAGTGTACCTGGGAGTATCAGAGGTGTACCTGGGAGTATCAGAGTTGTACCTGGGAGGTCAGAGGTGTGCCTGGGAGGTGTCAGAGGTGTACCTGGGAGTGTCAGAGGTGTGCCGGAGTGTCAAGGTGTACCTGGGAGTCTCAGAGGTGTGCCTGGGAGTGTCAGAGGTGACAGGGGTTCAGGCGGTGTGCCTGGGGTGTCAGCGGTGTACCTGGGAGTATCAGGTTGTACCTGGGGAGTGTCAGAGGTGTGCCTGGGGTGTCAGGGGTGTGCCTGGGAGTGTCAGAGGTGTACCTGGGGTGTCGGAGGTGTTCCTGAGGTGTTGGGGTGTACCTGGAGGTGTCAGAGGTGTGCCTGGGAGTGTCTGAGGTGTACCACGTGTGTCAGGTGTGCCTGGGGTGTCAGGGTGGCCTGGGAGTGTCAGAGGTGTGCCTGGGAGTGTCAGAGGTGTGCCTGTGAGTGTCTGGGGTGTGCCTGGTGTCAGAGGTGTGCCTGGGAGTGTCTGGGGTGTGCCTTGGGTGTCAGGGGTGTACATGGAGTGTCAGGGGTGTGCCTGGGTGTCTGAGGGTGTGCCTGGGAGTGTCAGGTGTGCCTGGGGTGCCAGAGGTGTGCACTGGGGTGTCAGTGGTGTGAGCTGGGAGTGTCAGAGGTGTGCCTGGGGTGTCAGGGGTGTCCTGGGATTGTCAGGGTGTGCCTGGGGTGTCTGGGTGTGCCTGGGGAGTGTCAGTGGTGCACCTGGGGTGTCAGTGGTGTGCCTGGGAATGTCAGGTGCCTGGGAGTGTCGGAGGTGTACATGGAGTGTCAGAGGTGTACCTGGCAGTGTCAGCGGTGTACCTGGGAGTGTCAGAGATGTGCCTAGGAGTGTCTGAGGTGTACCTGGGAGTGTCTGAGGTGCACCTGGGAGTGTCTGAGGTGTACCTGGGAGTGTCAGAGAATAACAAGGAGTGTCACAGGAGTACCTGGGAGTGTAAGAGGTGTACATGGGAGTGTCAGAGGTGTACCTAGGAGTGTCTGAGGTGTACCTGGGACTGTCAGAGGTGTACCTGGGAGTGTCTGAGATGTACCTGGGAGTGTCTGAGGTGTACCCTAGATGTCTGAGGTGTACCTGGGACTGTCAGAGGTGTACCTGGGAGTGTCTGAGATGTACCTGGGAGTGTCTGAGGTGTACCTGGGAGTCGCACGGGAGAACCAGGGAGTGAAAGAGATGTACCTGGGAGTGTCAGAGGTGTACCAGGGAGTGTCTGAGGTGTACCTGGGAGTGTCAGAGATGTACCAGAGAGTGTCAGAGGAATACCTAGGAGTGTCAGAGGTGTACCTGGGAGTGTCAGAGGTTGTACCTAGGAGTATCGGAGGTTTACCTGGGAATGTCGGAGTTGTGCCTGGGAGTATCGGAGGTGTACCTGGGAGTGTGAGAAGTGTACCTGGGAGTGTCAGCGGTGTACCTGGGAGTGTCTGAGGTGTACCTGGGAGTGTCAGAGGTGTGCCTGGGAGGAGAGTCAGAGGTGTGCTGCCTGGGGAGTGACAGAGGAGTACCTAGGAGTGTCAGAGGTGTAATGGGAGTGTGAGAAGTGTACCTGGGAGTGTCTCGGGTGTACCTGGGAGTGTCTGAGGTGTATCTGGGAGTGTCAGGGGTGTGACAGGGAATGTCAGTGGAGTACCTGGGAGTGTCAGAGGTGTACCTGGGAGTGTCAGAGGTGTACCTGGGATTGTGAGAGGTGTACCTGGGAGTGTCAGAGGTGTACCTGGGAGTGTCGGAGGTGTATGTGGGAGTGTAAGAAGTGTACCTGGGAGTGTCGGAGGTGTACCTGGGAGTGTCGGAGGTGTACCTGGGAGTGTCAGAGGTGTACTTGGGATTGTCTGAGGTGTACCTGGGAGTGTCTGAGGTGTACCTGGCAGTGTCTGAGGTGTGCCTGGGAGTGTCAGAGGTGCACTTGGGAGTGTCAGAGGTGCACCTTGGAGTGTCTGAGGTGTACCTGTGAATGTCTGAGGTGTACCTGGCAGTGTCTGAGGTGTACCTGGCAGTGTCTGAGGTGTACCTGGCACTGTCAGCGGTGTTTCTGGGAGTGTCACCGGTGCACCTGGGAGTGCTAGAGGTGTATCAGGGAGTGACAGAGGAGTACCTAGGAGTGTCAGAGGTGTACCTGGGAGTGTCAGAGGTGTACCTGGGAGTATCGGAGGTGTACCTGGGAGTGTCAGAGTGTATCTGGGAGTGTTGGACGTACGGGAGTGTCAGAGGTGTACCAGGGAATGTCAGTGGAGAACCTGGGAGTGTCAGAGGTGTACCTGGGAGTGTCGGAGGTGCACCTGGGAGTGTCAGGGGTGTACCAGGGAGTGTCAGTGGAGTACCTGGGAGTGTCAGATGTGTACCTGGGAGTGTCGGAGGTGTACATGGAGTGTCAGAGGTGTACATGGGAGTGTCAGCGGTGTACCTGGGAGTGTCAGAGGTGTGCCTGGGAGTGTCTGAGGTGTACCTGGGAGTGTCTGAGGTGCACCTGGGAGTGTCTGAGGTGTACCTGGGAGTTTCACAGAAGTACCAAGGACTGTCACAGGAGTACCTGGGAGTGTAAGAGGCGTACCTGGGAGTGTCAGAGGTGTACCTAGGAGTGTCTGAGGTGAATCTGGGACTGTCAGAGGTGTACCTTGGAGTGTCTGAGGTGTACCAAAGAGTATCTGAGGTGTACCTGGGAGTCGCACGGGAGAACCAGGGAGTGAAAGAGGTGTACCTGGGAGTGTCAGAGGTGTACCAGGGAGTGTTTGAGGTGTACCTGGGAGTGTCAGAGATGTACCAGAGAGTGTCAGAGGAATACCTAGGAGTGTCAGAGGTGTACCTGGGAGTGTCAGAGGTTGTACCTAGGAGTATCGGAGGTTTACCTGGGAGTGTCGGAGTTGTGCCTGGGAGTGTCGGAGGTGTACCTGGGAGTGTGAGAAGTGTACCTGGTGTAATGAGTGATTGTCAGACCAAACCTTACAGCCCAGAATTATGCCGCATATAACAGCAAGAGCACTGCAGACCTCGTGGTACCACCACATTCCGGGTTGACACACCTCAGGTCGACCCAAGGGACTTGACCTCGCCCGCTAATGACGTGAGCCGGTGACCTACAACCGCACCTAGCCAAGACACCTGGCCAGGACCACACCTGCACACAACTATTCAGATCAAACCAGTTTAGTGTTAATTGTTAGAGGTCAGAAGCCGGCTGGGCCGACCCCATATAAAGGCCCTACAGTCCCGTCCACGGGCATTCGATTATCATTATCATTCTGATTCTGGTCATACTGATTCTCATTCTGGTTGCTGTCATCCCCCTCCCGTTCGGGTCATCACTCGGTTCACTAAGCAGAGTCACGCACGTCCCCTCCCCAGGTCGGGAGGGAGACCTCCCGACCAGACCACGGCATCGCCAGCTAAGCAGACTCTCCCATAGGAGGCACCCCAGCCAGAACTCACTGGGCCTACGTCAGGGTACACGTGAGTCTTGTCAGAACGTCCTAGGGTGAGTTACCTACTGTGGGAAGTGTATTCATTCAGGTGTGTCCGAGAGTCAGTGTCAAGCAACGTAAAGCATAATGTGTTAGTACCCCGATATAATAGTGATATTAATGTGTCCATGTCATTGAGTGAAGTATTAAATAGTTGTATCAAGAGGTGTTTAACAAGTTGTCCCTTTAAGAAGTGATATATGTGTAATGACATACGAGATAAGATAAGCGTAGTGACGCTGTGCAAATAACATCCAGGCCACGCTACCAAGTTTCCTATCTTTACATTCCTACTCTCTATACTTCCTACCTATATATGTAATTCTCTTCTTGTGAGATTTGTCTCATTATACTGGGAGTGTCGAAGGTGTACCTGGGAGTGTCGCAGGTGTACCTGGGAGTGTCAGAGGAGTACTTGGGAGTGTCAGAGGTGTACCTGGGAGTGTCAGCGGTGTACCTGGGAGTGTCTGAGGTGTACCTGGGAGTGTGAGAGGTGTGCCTGGGAGTGTCGCAGGTGTACCTGGGAGTGTCGGAGGTGTACCTGCCAGTGTCAGCGGTGTACCTGGGAGTGTCAGAGGTGTACCAGGTAATGTCAGTGGAATACCTAGGAGTGTCAAAGGTGTACCTGGGAGTGTCAGTGGTGTACCTGGGTGTGTCAGAGGTGTACCTGGGAGTGTCAGAGGTGTACCTGGGAGTGTCGGAGGTGTACCTGGGAGTGTAAGAAGTGTACCTGGGAGTGTCACAGATTGTGCCTGGGAGTATCAGGTGTACCTGGGAGTGTCAGAGGTGTACTTGGGGAGTGTCAGGTGTGCCTGGGAGGTTCGGAGGTGTGCCTGGGGTGTCAGAGGTGTACCTGGGTGTCTGGGGTGTACCTGGGAGTGTCTGAGGTGTGCCTGGGGTGTCAGAGGTGTACCTGGGGAGTGTCAGGGGGTGTACCTGGAAGTGTCAGGTGGCACCGGGAGTGTCAGAGGTGTACCTGGGGTGTCTGAGGTGTGCCTGGAGTGTCAGAGGTGTACCTGGGGTGTCAGGGTGTGCCTGAGGAATTATCGAGGTGTGCCTGGGAGTTTCAGGCGGTGTGCCTGGGGTGTCAGCGGTGTACCTTGGAGTGTCAGAGGTATACCTGGGAGTGTCAGAGGTGTGCCTGGGAATTATCAGAGTTGTACCTGGGAGGTCAGAGGTGTGCACCTGGTGTCAGAGGTGTACTAGGTGTGAAGGTGTACCTGGGAGTGTCAGGAGGTGTTCCTGAGAGTGTCAGGTGTGTGCCTGGGAGTGTCTGAGGTGTACCTGGGTGTGTCAGAGGTGTGCCTGGGGAGTGTCAGGGTGTACCTGGGATTGTCAGAGGTGTGCCTGGGAGTGTCAGACGTGTACCTTGGAGTGTCAGAGGTGTGCCTGGGAGTGTCGGGGTGTACCTGGGGGTGTGGTGTGCCTGGGGAGTGTCAGCGGTGTGCCTGGGAGTGTCAGCGGTGTACCTGGGAGTGTCAGAGGTGCCTGGGGTATCAGAGGTGTACCTGGGAGTATCAGGGTGTACTTGGGAGGGTCAGAGGTGTACCAGTGTCAGGAGGTGTGCCTGGAGTGTCAGAGGGTGTACCTGGGAGTGTCAGGTGTTTCTGGGAGTGTCAGGGGTGGCTGGAGTGTCTGGTGTACCTGCATGTGTCAGAGGTGTGCCTGGGAGTGTCAGGGGTGTGCCGGAGTGTCAGGGTGTGCCTGGGGTGTGTGTACCTTGGAGTATCAGGTGTGCCTGGGAGTATCGGAGGTGTGCCTGGGAGTGTCAGAAGTGTGCCTGGGGTGTCAGAGGGTGTACTGGGGAGTGTCAGAGGTATGCCTGGGAGTATCAGAGGTGTACCAGGGAGTGTCAGCGGTGTGCCTGGGGGTCAGAGGTGTACCGGGGTGCCAGGTGTGCCTGGGGTGTCAGATGTGTGCCTGGGGTGTCAGAGGTGTGCCTGGGTGTGTGGTGCCTGGGAGTGTCAGAGGGAGTGCCTGGGGAGTGTCAGAGGGGTACCTGGGATATGGGTGTACCTGGAGTGTCAGAGGTGTGCTTGGGGTCTCAGGGGTGTGCCTGGGTGTCAGAGGTGTGCCTGGGGTGTCAGGGGGTGCCTGGGGTGTGTGAGGTGTGCCTGGGTGTCAGAGGGAGTGCCTGGGGTGTCAGAGGGGTGCCTGGGGAGTATCGGAGGTGTGCCTGGGAGTGTCAGAGGGGTGTGCTTGGGAGTCTCAGAGGTGTGCCGGTGTCAGAGGTGTGCCTGGGTGTCAAAGGGTGCCTGAGTCTCGGGGTGTAGGGAGTGTCAGAGGTGAACCAGGGGTGTCAGAGGTACAGACAAGGTGTCCTCGGGATATCAGAGGTGTACCTGGGAGTTTCAGAGGTGTGCCTGGGAGTGTCAGAGGTGTCCTGGGGATTGTCTGAGGTGTACCTGGGGTGTCAGAGGTGTGCCTGGGGTGTCAGAGGTGTGCCTGGGGAGTGTCAGGTGTTCTGAGGTGTTGGGGTGTGCCTGGAAGTGTCAGAGGTGTGCCTGGGGTGTCTGAGGGGTGTGCCTCCGTGTGTCAGAGGTGTACCTGGGGAGTGTCAGGGGTGTACCTGGGAATTGTCAGGGAGGTGTACCTGGGAGTGTCAGAGGGTATGCCTGGGAGTATCAGAGGTGTGCCTGGGAGTATCAGAGTTGTACCTGGGGGTGTCAGAGGTGTGCCTGGGAGTGTCAGAGGTGTACCTGGGTGTCAGAGGTGGCACCTGGGGTGTCAGAGGTGTTCCTGGAGTGTCAGGGGTGTGGCCTGGAGTGTCAGAGGTGTGCCTGGGGTGTCAGGGGTGTGCCTGGGTGTCAGGGGTGCACCTGGGAGTGTCAGAGGTGTGCCTGTGGGTGTCTGGGGTGTACCTGGGAGTGTGTGTGCCTGTGAGTGTCTGGGGTGTACCTTGGAGTATCAGAGGTGTACATGGGTGTCAGAGGTGTGCCAGGAGGTGTCTGGGGTGTGTGGGGAGTGTCAGAGGGTGTCCTGGGAGTTGAGGTGTGCCTGGGGTGTCTGGGGTGTGCCTACGTGTGTCAGAGGTGTGCCTGGGGGTGTGGGGTGTGCCTGGGGTGTGAGGTGTGCCTGGGAGTGTCAGTGCCACTTGGGTATCGGAGGTGTACTTGGGGAGTATCGGAGGTGTACCTGGGAGTGTGGAACTGTGCCTGGGAGTGTCAGAGGGTGTACCTGGGGTGTCAGCGGTGTGCCTAGGAATGTCAGCGGTGTGCCTGGGGAGTGTCAGAGGTGGCACCTGGGAGTGTCTGGGGTGTGGGGTGTCTGGGGTGTGCCTGGAAGTGTCTGAGGTGTGCATGGGTGTCAGAGGTGTGCCTGGTGTCAGAGGTGTGCCTGGGGTGTCAGCGGTGTGCCTGGGAGTGTCAGAGGTGTACCTGGGAGTATCAGGAGGTGTGCAGGAGTGTCAGCGGTGTACTGGGGTGTTCAGAGGTGTACCTGGGTGCCAGAGGTGTAGCCTGGGATTGTCAGAGGTGTGCCTGGGGGTGTCTGGGGTGTGCCTGGGAGTTTCAGAGGTGTACCTGGGGAGTATCAGGTGTGCCTGGGATTGTCAGAGGTGTGCACCGGATGTCTGAGGTGTGCCTGGGGTGTCAGTGGTGGACCTGGGAGTGTCAGTGGTGTACCTGGGAATGTCAGAGATGTGCCTGGGGTGTGAAGGTGTGCTGGGGTGTGTGGGGTGTGCCTGGGTGTCAGAGGAGTGCCTGGGAGTGTCAGAGGGGTACCTGGGAGTATCGGAGGTGTGCCTGGGGGGTCAGAGTGTGCTTGGGAGTGTCAGAGGTGTGCCTGGGGTGTCAGGGTGTGCCTGGGGTGTCAAGGTGTGCCTGGGGAGTCTCAGAGGTGTGCCTGGGGAGTGTCAGGGGTGAACAGGGGTGTCAGAGGAGTACCTGGGAGTGTCAGGGTGCCTCGAGGTATCAGAGGTGTACCTGGAGTTTCGGAGGTGTGCCTGGGAGTGTCAGAGGTGTCCTTGGAGTGTCTGGGGTGTGCCTGGGGTGTCAGAGGTGTGCCTGGGAGTGTCAGGGGTGTACCTGGAAGTGTCAGGGGTGTGCCGGGGAGTGTCAGAGGTGTGCCTGGGGAGTGTCTGGGGTGTGCCTGCAGAGGTGTGTGTGCCTGGGGTGTCAGGGGTGTGCATGGGGAGTGTCAGCGGTGTGCCTGGGAGTGTCAGCGGTGTACTGGGGAGTGTCAGCGGTGTTCCTGGGGTGTCAGAGGTATACCTGGGAGTATTAGAGGTGTACCTGGGAGTATCAAGTTGTACCTGGGAGTGTCAGAGGTGTGCCGGGTGTCAGAGTGTGCTGGGGTGTCAAGTGTACCTGGAGTGTCGGAGGTGTTCAGGTGTTGGGGTGTACCTGGAAGTGTCAGCGGTGTGCCTGGGAGTGTCAGCGGTGTGGGAGTGTCAGAGGTATGCCTGGGAGTATCAGAGGTGTGCCTGGGAGTTATCAGAGTTGTACCTGGGAGTGTCAGGAGGTGTGCCTGGGAGTGTCAGAGGTGTGCCTGGGGTGTGTCAGAGGTGTACCTGGGAGTGTCGGAGGTGTTCCTGAGGTGTCAGGGGTGTGGCTGGAAGTGTCAGAGGTGTGCCTGGGGTGTCTGAGGTGTACCTACGTGTGTCAGGGTGTGCCTGGGAGTGTCAGGGGGTGCCTGGGGAGTGTCAGAGGTGGCCTGGGTGTCAGAGGGGTGTACCTGGGGTATGGAGACCTGGGGTATCGGAGGTGTGCCTGGGAGTGTCAGAAGTGTGCCTGGGGTGTCAGAGGTGTGCCTGGGAGTGTCAGGGTGTGCCTGGGAGTGTCAGCGGTGTGCCTAGGAGTGTCAGCGGTGTGCCTGGGAGTGTCAGAGGTGTGCCTGGGGTGTCTGGGGTGTGCACCTGGGACTGTCTGGGGTGTGTGGAAGTGTCTGGGGTGTGCATGGGTGTCAGAGGTGTGCCCGGCAGTGTCAGAGGTGTGCCTGGGGAGTGTCAGCGGTGTGCCTGGGAGTTCAGAGGTATGCCTGGGAGTATCAGAGGTGTGCCTGGGAGTGTCAGCGGTGTGCCTGGGAGTGTCAGAGGTGTGCCTGGGTTGTCAGAGGTGTGCCTGGGGAGTGTCTGGGAGGTGTACCTGGGGTTTCAGAGGTGTGCCTGGGGTGTCAGGGGGTGTACCTGGGATTGTCAGAGGTGTGCCTGGGGGTGTCTGAGGTGTGCCTGGGGAGTGTCAGTGGTGGACCTGGGGTGTCAGTGGTGTGCCTGGGGAATGTCAGAGATGTGCCTGGGGAGTGTCAGAGGTGGCCTGGGGTGTGTGGGGTGTGCCTGGGAGTGTCAGAGGTGCCTGGGGAGTGTCAGAGGGTGTGCCCTGGGGTATCGGAGGTGTGCCTGGGAGTGTCAGGGTGTGCTTGGGGTGTCAGAGGTGTGCCTGGGTGTCAGAGGTATGCCTGGGCATCAGAGGTGTACCTGGGAGTATCAGAGTTGTACCTGGGAGGGTCAGAGGTGGCTGGGAGTGTCAGAGGTGTGCCTGGGAGTGTCAGAGAGGTGTGCCTGGAGTGTCAAAGGTGTGCCTGGGGTCTCAGGGAGTGTGCCTGGGGTGTCAGAGGTGAACCAGGGAGTGTCAGCGGTGTGCCTGGGAGTGTCAGCGGTGTACCTGGGAGTATCAGGTTTGTACTGGGGAGTGTCAGAGGTGTGCCTGGGGTCAGAGGTGTGCCTGGGGTGTCAGAGGTGTGCTTGGGAGTGTCAGGGTGTGCCTGGGAGTGTCAGAGGTATACCTGGGAGTATCAGAGTGTACCTTGGAGTATCAGAGTTGTACCTGGGAGGGTCAAGGTGTGCCTGGGAGTGTCAGAGGTGTACCTGGGAGTGTCAGAGGTGTGCCTGGGACTGTCAAAGGTGTACCTGGGAGTCTCAGAGGTGTGCAGTGTCAGAGGTGAACCAGGGAGTGTCAGCGGTGTGCCGGAGTGTCAGCGGTGTGCCTGGGAGTATCAAGTTGTACCCTGGGAGTGTCAGAGGTGTACCTGGGGTGTCAGAGGTGTGCCTGGGGTGTCAGTGTGCCTGGGAGTGTCGGAGGTGTTCCTGAGGTGTTTGCGTGTACCTGGAAGTGTCAGAGGTGTGACCTGGGGTGTCTGGGTGTGCACCGTGTGTCAAGGTGTACCTGGAGTGTCAGGGGTGTACCTGGGAGTGTCAGGTGTACCTGGGAGTGTCAGAGGTGTGCCTGTGGGTGTCTGAGGGTGTGCCCTGGGTGTCAGAGGTGTGCCTGTGGTGTCTGAGGTGTGCCTTGGAGTGTCAGAGGTGTGCATGGGTGTCAGAGGTGTGCCTGGGTGTCTGAGGTGTGCCTGGGAGTGTCAGGGGCCTGGGAGTGCCAGAGGTGTGCCTGGGGTGTCAGTGGTGTGGCTGGGAGTGTCAGGGTGTGCCTGGGGAGTGTCAGGGGTGTACCTGGGATTGTCAGGGGTGTGCCTGGGAGTGTCTTGGGTGTGCCTGGGGTGTCAGTGGTGCCTGGGAGTGTCAGTGGTGTACCTGGGAATGTCAGAGGGTGCACCTGGGGTGTCAGAGGTGAGCAGGATCAACAGTGTACCTGGGGTGTCAGCTAGAGATCAAGTTGTACCTGGAGTGTCAGAGGTGTGCCTAGTGTCAGAGGTGTACCTGGGAGTGTCAGAGGTGTACCTGGGGTGTCAGGAGGTGTTCCAGAGTGTTGGGGCTACATAATATCATACACTGGGGAATGTCAGAGGTGTACCTGGGAGTGTCAGAGGTGTACCTGGAGTGTGTGGGGGTGTACCTGGGAGTGTCAGAGGAGTGCCTGGGAGTGTCAGAGGTGTCCTGGGTGTGGAGGTGTACCTGGGGAGTGTCAGTGTGCCTGGTGTCAGAGGTGTGCCTGGGGAGTGTCAGAGGTGTGCCTGGGTGTCAAGGTGTGCCTGGGAGTCTCAGAGGTGTGCCTGGAGTGTCAGAGAGGTAGACAGGGAGTGTCAAGTGCCTGGGAGTTGTCAAGGTGTACCTCAGGTATCAGAGGTGTGCCTGGGGTTTCAGGTGTGCCTGGGAGTGTCAAGTGTGCCCAGGGAGTGTCTGAGGTGTGTGCCTGGGAGTGTCAGAGGAGCACTGGGGTGTCAAGGTGTACCTCAGGTATCAGAGGTGTACCTGGGAGTTTCGGAGGTGTGCCTGGGAGTGTCAGAGGTGTGCCTGGGAGTGTCTGAGGTGTGCCTGGGAGTGTCAGAGGTGGACCTGGGAGTGTCAGGGGTGTACCTGGAAGTGTCAGAGGTGTGCAGGGGGGTGTCAGAGGTGTGCCTGGGGTGTCTGGTGTGCCTGCAGTGTCATGGGTGTGCCTGGGGTGTCAGGTGTACATGGGGAGTGTCAGCGGGTGTGCCTGGGAGTGTCAGCGGTGTGCCTGGGAGTGTCAGCGGTGTGCCTGGGAGTGTCAGAGGTGTGCCTGGGGTGCCAGAGGTGCCTCAGGGTGTCAGTGGTGTGCCTGAGTGTCGGTATGCAGGGAGTGTCAGAGGTGTACCTGGGGTGTCAGGTTGTGCCTGGGGAGTGTCAGAGGTGTGCCTGGGAGTGTCAGAGGTGTACCTGGGGTGTCAGGGGTGCCTGGGAGTGTCAGGTGTTCTGGGAGTGTTGGGGTGTACCTGGAAGTGTCAGAGGTGTGCCTGGGGTGTCTGGTGTGCCTCCGTGTGTCAGAGGTGTACCTGGGAGTGTCAGGGGTGTGCCTGGGAGTGTCAGAGGTGTACCTGGGAGTGTCAGAGGTGTACCTGTGGGTGTCTGAGGTGTGCCTGGGAGTGTCAGAGGTGTGGCTGTGAGTGTCTGGGGTGCCTGGGGGTTCAGAGGTGTACATGGGTGTCAGAGGTGTGCCTGGGAGTGTCTGAGGTGTGCCTGGGGTGTCAGAGGTGTGCCTGGGTGCCAGAGGTGTGCCTGGGAGTGTCAGTGGTGTGGCTGGGGAGTGTCAGAGGTGTGCCTGGGGAGTGTCAGGGGTGTGCCTGGGATTGTCAGAGGTGTGCCTGGGGTGTCTGAGGTGTGCCTGGGGTTTTCAGAGGTGTACCTGGGAGTGTCAGGGGTGTACCTGGGATTGTCAGAGGTGTGCCTGGGGAGTGTCTGAGGTGTGCACCTGGGAGTGTCAGTGGTGTACCTGGGAGTGTCAGTGGTGTGCCTGGGAATGTCAGAGGTGTGCCTGGGAGTGTCAGAGGTGTGCCTGGGGTGTGTGGGGTGTGCCTGGGAGTGTCAGAGGTGTGCCTGGGGTGTCAGAGGTGTGCCTGGGGTGTCAGAGGTGTGCCTGGGGTGTCAGGGTGTGCCTGGGAGTGTCAGGGGTGTGCCTGGGGATTGTCAGAGGTGTGCCTGGGAGTGTCTGAGGTGTACCTGGGAGTGTCAGTGGTGGACCTGGGGTGTCAGTGGTGTGCCTGGGAATGTCAGAGATGTGCCTGGGGAGTGTCAGGGGTGTACCTGGGGTGTGTGGGGTGTGCCTGGGGTGTCAGAGGTGTGCCTGGGAGTGTCAGAGGGGTACCTGGGGTATCAGGTGTGCCTGGGAGTGTCAGAGGTGTGCCTGGGGTGTCAGGGGTGTGCCTGGGGAGTGTCAGAGGTGTGCCTGGGGTGTCAAGGGTGTGCCTGGGGTGTCAGAGGTGTGCCTGGGGTGTCAGAGGTGAACCAGGGGGTGTCAGGGTGCCTGGGGAGTGTCAAGGGGTGTGCCTCGGATATCAGAGGTGTGCCTGGGAGTTTCGGAGGTGTGCCTGGGGTGTCAGGTGTGCCTGGGGTGTCTGAGGTGTGTGTGGGAGGTGTGCCTGGGTGTCAGGGGTGTGCCTGGAGTGTCAGGGGTGTGCCAGGTGTCAGAGGGTGTGCCTGGGAGTGTCATGGGTGTGCCTGGGTGTCAGAGGTGTGCCTGGGGTGTCAGGGTGTGCCTGGGAGTGTCAGTGGTGTGCCTGGGAGTGTCAGGTGTATGCCTGGGAGTGTCAGAGGTGCCTGGGAGTGTCAGGGTGTGCCTGGGAGGTTCGAGGTGTGCCTGGGAATGTCAGAGGTGTACCTGGGAGTGTCAGAGGTGTACCTGGGATGTCAGGTGTGCCTCAGGTATCAGAGATGTGCCAGTGTCAGAGGTGTGCCTGGGGTGTGAGGTGTACCTGGGGTGTCAGAGGTGTGCCTGGGGTGTGTCAGAGGTGTGCCTGGGGTTGTCAGGTGTGTACCTGGGAGTGTCAGAGGTGTAGAGTGTCAGAGGTGTGCCTGGGAGTATCAGAGGTGTGCCTGGGGATGTCAGAGGTGTACCAGGGAGTGTCAGAGGTGTACCTGGGGTGTCAAGGTGCCTCGGAGTGTCAGAGGTGTGCCTGGGAGTGTCGGAGGTGTCCCTGGGGAGTCTCAGAGGTGTGCCTGGGAGTGTCAGGGGGTGAACCAGGGGGTGTCAGAGGGAGTGCCTGGGGAGTGTCAAGGTGTACCTCAGGTATCAGAGGTGTACCTGGGAGTTTCGGAGGTGTACCTGGGAGTGTCAGAGGTGTGCCTGGGAGTGTCTGAGGTGTGCCTGGGAGTGTCAGAGGTGTGCACTGGGGTGTGGGGGTGTGCCTGGTGTCAGGGGTGTGCCTGGGGTGTCAGGGTGTGCCTGGGGTGTCAGAGGTGTACCTGGGGTGTGGGGTGTGCCTGGTGTCTGTGGTGTACTGGAAGTGTCAGGGGTGTGCCTGGAGTGTCAGGAGGTGTACCTGGGAGTGTCAGCGGTGTGCCTGGGGAGTGTCAGCGGTGTGCCTGGGAGTGTCAGGGTGGCCTGGGAGTGTCAGGGTGTGTTGGGGGTGTCAGAGGTGTGCCTGGGAGTGTCGGAGGTGTACCTGGGGTGTCAGAGGTGTGCCTGGGGTGTCTGAGGTGTGCCTGGGGTGTCAGAGGTGGACCTGGGGAGTGTCAGGGTGTGCCTGGGAGTGTCAGAGTTGTACCTGGGGTGTCAGAGGTGTACCTGGGAGTGTCGAGGTGTGCCTGGGGTGTCAGTGGTGTGCCTGGGGAGTGTGGGGTGTTCCTGAGGTGGGGGTGTGCCTGGAGTGTCAGAGGTGTGCCTGGGGGTGTCTGCGGGTGTGCCTGGTGTGTCAGGGTGTGCCTGGGGTGTCGGGGTGTGCCTGGGGTGTCAGGGAGGTGTGCCTGGGAGTGTCAGAGGTGTGCCTGTGGGTGTCAGGGGTGTGCCTGGGGAGTGTCAGAGGTGTGCCTGGGGTGTCAGAGGTGTGCCTGGGAGTGTCAGTGTGCCTGGGAGTGTCAGCGGTGTGCCTGGGGTGTCAGAGGTGTGCAGGTGTGGGGTGTGCCTGGGGGTGTCTGGGGTGTATGGAGTGTCTGGGGTGTGCATGGGTGTCAGGTGTGCCTGGCAGTGTCAGGGGTGTACCTGGGGTGTCAGCGGTGTGCCTGGGAGTGTCAGAGGTATACCTGGGAGTATCAGAGGTGTACCTGGGGAGTGGCGGTGTGCCTGGGGAGTGTCAGGGTGTGCCTGGGGTGCCAGAGGTGTGCCTGGGATTGTCAGAGGTGTGCCTGGGAGTGTCTGAGGTGTACCTGGGAGTGTCTGAGGTGTACCAGCGAGTGTCATAGGTGTACCTGGGAGTGTCAGGGGTGTACCTGTGAGTGTCAGCGGTGTACATGGGAGTGTCAGCGGTGTACCTGGGAGTGTCAGCGGTGTACCTGGGAGTGTCAGAGGTATGCCTGGGAGTATCAGAGGTGTACCTGGGAGTATGAGAGTGGTACCTGGGAGTGTCAGAAGTGTACCTGGGAGTGTGAGAGGTGTACCTGGGAGTGTCAGAGGTGTACCTGGGAGTGTCGGAGGTGTTCCTGAGAGTGTCAGGGGTGTAACTGGGAGTGTCTGAGGTGTACCTGGGAGTGTCAGTGGAGAACCAGGGAGTGTAAAAGGTATACCTGGGAGTGTCAGAGGTGTACCAAGGAGTGTCAGAGGAGTACTGGGAGTGTCAGAGGTGTACCTGGGAGTGTCTGAGGTGTACCTGGGAGTGTATGAGGTGTACCTGGGAGTGTCAGGTGTGTACCAGGGAGTGTCAGGAGTACCTGGGAGTGACAGAGGTGTACCTGTGAGTGTCAGAGATGAACCTGGGAGTGTCAGGGGTGTACCTGGAAGTGTCAGAAGAGAACCAGGGAGTGTAAGAGGTGTACCTGGGAGTGTCAGTGGTGTACTGCGAGTGTCATAGGTGTACCTGGGAGTGTCAGGGGTGTACATGGGAGTGTCAGCGGTGTACCTGGGAGTGTCAGCGGTGTACCTGGGAGTGTCAGCGGTGTTCCTGGGAGTTTCAGATGTATACCTGGGAGTATCAGAGTTGTACCTGGGAGTGTCAGAGGTGTACCTGGGAGTGTCGGAGGTGTACCTGGGAGTGTCAGAGGTGTACCTGGGAGTGTCGGAGGTGTTCCTGAGAGTGTTGGGGTGTACCTGGAAGTGTCAGAGGTGTACCTGGGAGTGTCTGAGGTATACCTACGTGTGTCAGAGATGTACCTGGGAGTGTCAAGGGTGTACCTGGGAGTGTCAGAGGTGTACCTGGGAGTGTCAGAGGTGTACCTGTGGTTGTCTGAGGTGTACCTGGGAGTGTCAGAGGTGTGCCTGTGAGTGTCTGAGGTGTACCTGGGAGTGTCAGAGGTGTACATGGAGTGTCAGAGGTGTGCCTGGAGTGTCTGAGGTGTGCCTGGGAGTGTCAGAGGTGTACCTGGGAGTGCAGAGGTGTGCCTGGGAGTGTCAGAGGGGTGCCTGGGGTGTCAGGGGTGTGCCTGGGAGTGTCAGGGGTGTGCAGGAGTGTCAGAGGTGTACCTGGGAGTGTCTGAGGTGTACCTGGAGTGTCAGGGGTGTGCCTGGGAGTGTCAGAGGTGTACCTGGGAGTGTCAGAGGTGTGTACCTGGGAGTGTCAGAGGTGTACCTGGGAGTGTCAGAGGTGTGCCTGGGGTGTCAGAGTGTACCTGGGAGTGTCAGAGGTGTACCTGGGAGGTCAGAGGTGTACCTGGGGTGTCAGAGGTGTGCCTGGGGGTGTCGGAGGTGTGCCTGGGAGTGTCAGGGGTGGCTGGGAGTGTCTGAGGTGCTACGTGTCAGAGGTGTACCTGGGTGTCGGGGTGTACCTGGGAGTGTCAGAGGTGTGCCTGGGAGTGTCAGGCATTGTACCTTGGC
>NW_024730762.1:0-11938 GCF_018991925.1 Homarus americanus
GTCGTTTGGGTGGCAAATTATGAGAAGAGCTTAGTCACTCTTAAGTAATGATAAATAAACACGCAGGCAGGCCTTCAGCGCCAACCGTCAAATCTTATCTCAAATAAATAAACAAACAAACACCAGACATTCTGTCACCTCACCTCCCGCCCCCTCCCTCCCAGACAAAAGATTGGTGATTTCTTTATGTTTATTTTATATAATATCTCGGACTAAAGTTAGGATAATATAATTTGCATTGCTGAAATCCTTGCAAGATAGAGATTAATTTGAATATAACCTTCATATATTTTGCTCAAGATATAAAAAATGTAGTACATTAGTGTACAATACTGTAGTACATTTTATATAAAAAATTTCAACTATATTTTTGGGTAGATTTACATAACTTTCTTCATTTATTTTCAGCCATTTACATGCACACACCATACTAAAAGAAACGTAAAAGAAATAAATGACCTTAGTGCAAAGCTGGAGTGTACGTGTACTAATTTGATTACGGTACTAAAATTGTTATGTCTAGTGCAAATTATAGCATGTTTATATTCAAATTAATCAGTATGTTACAAGAATCTCAGCAATGTTAATTATATTCACCCAGGTCATTTCACTGGCTTTTTATAAGAGAGAAGCTTAGTCACCTAAGAACTGATAAATATACTGTAGACGTATATATATATATATATATATATATATATATATATATATATATATATATATATATATATATATATATATATATATATATATATATATATATATATATATATATATATATATAATATACTATAGGACTAGGCATGTGTGTGTGTGTCTGTTCTGGGCAGCCGAAATGGCACAATCGTTTTTCATCAAACTTGGTGGAAAAATCGCAAAAAATTCGTAGAGTGGAACAAACCTGGTCACATATCGATGGTTTCTTTTGGAAGCCATTACATAACCATTTTATTTACACTGGCAAAAGGTGTCTCTGTACTCTGTCAGCCGGCAGGACGAGTGCAGTTATCGTACGGCTCCCTCCTCCTCCACACACTTTTTCTCTTAGCCTACTTTTTTTATAATGTTGTTTGGATTAGTAAAGGAAGGAAGATGAGTAAATAGAAGAATAAAGAAGGGGAAACAGAAAATAGTTAGAGATAACAGATGGGGGGGAGCTGAGTTTCATCATGCGTCTGGATGCGCAGTTTCAACGTTACCAAACGACCTTACAGCTGCAGTGTATACTTATTCCTGTAGGTGACTGTACATTAGGGAGTGACAGTTTTGCAAAAGTTTTCAAAATCTAATTGCTTGGGTTGGATTATTTGTTTATCGGCCACGCTAATTCCGAATATGTTTGAGTTTTTTACATCATTGCATTAGAAGGTTTGTGGATACTTTTGGGTTTGGCATGAAAAACGCGAAAAAACTGTAAATAATAAAGGGACTGGCAATGTGGCACAACCTGTTAAAATCAAGTTATTGAATTGGATTATTCGACTACTGTGTACACTGGTTCATAATATGCTATTGTTTTACAACTCAATGCGCTACAAATTATGCCGATATTTTTGCTGCAAGTCACCACATACGTATATTTTGAAAACCAGGGCCCAATATTACCAACGGCGTGGATAGATTCCGTGGAATGAATTCAGGACATTCCCGCTCATGGAACATTACCAAACTCCGTATATGTGCCAATGGCAGGCCAATGGCAATATTTACAGAGTTTGTTGAGGCTCCCTGGACGGGAATGCCCTGAATTTATTCCACGGAATCTATTCACGCCGTTGGTAATATTCGTCCCAGGACTGATCAACGAATTCAGCCCAAGTAGCTTGACTTGGACAATTAAGGACAAAATCTCAGTCCGTACTTTTGAATAAAATATTGTTCAATAGGTGGTGATATTGAAGTGCTGAAAGTTGTTTTTTCTGTGTTGTTTTGCAGTTAGTTCAAAGGGCCGCCACCAAGATGGGTCGTCCTAAGATTAGCAACACTCAGCTGCGCCAGGGTAACGATAAGGTGTTCGGGGTTCGGATGCCTCTGCCATCTAACAAGTTGCCTCTGAACAAGGAAGTTGGAAGTGCCCTGGCTTATGAAGCAGAAAACGAGAGGTTAAGGAGAAGAACAAATGCTTTTGATTATATGGATGCCACCAACAAGGTGACTGAGAAGATACTGGATGTGTATAGGAAGGCCACTGTCCCCACTATCTCTGAAATCAGGGTGAAAATGAGAGTCCACGACCTGTGGAGGATGCGGAGGGAGACGATGATGATGAAGGGAAATGGACAGAAACAGAAAAGGAAGAAAACGAAGAACGGGAAGCTGAAGATGAGGTTCGAGGATATAGCTGAGAAGTTGTTTGATGTGGCAGACGACAGCAAAGTGCACGAACGAGAGAAAAGCTTCCTGGCAGCCCAGAGGAAAGCGGGAAGGGAGGGCTGCATTGATGGCGTTGACAAAATTGTGACTGCCAAGCTGAAAGAAGAGAGGGAGAAGGAAGCGAAGAGGGCAAAGAAAAGGGCTGAGGAAGAGAGGAAAACTGAGAAGATGAGGTCAAAGAGTAAGGAGGAGATGGAGAGGATGTCGTGTAAAGTGTCGGCAGTGGATGACAGTGCTCAGGAAGAAGATAGTGATTATAAGGATGTCAATGACAATGAGTTCAAGGCTATGGTCGACAGGAGAGCAAGATCAGAGAAAAGGAAAAGGGAGAAAGAAGCCGAGGACAGGATCGGAGAAACTGCTGACAGGTTCAACGTATCCAATGATGCAGTGGCTCACATCGCAAACACCATCAGAGCTGCAGACAACATCATAACTGAAGGGGACAAGTCTAAAGTGACTAACTGGAAGAAAGTGGAGAGAGTCAGGAAGAGGTCACGAGCAACAATATCGGCATAATTTGTAGCGCATTGAGTTGTAAAACAATAGCATATTATGAACCAGTGTACACAGTAGTCGAATAATCCAATTCAATAACTTGATTTTAACAGGTTGTGCCACATTGCCAGTCCCTTTATTATTTACAGTTTTTTCGCATTTTTCATGCCAAACCCAAAAGTATCCACAAACCTTCTAATGCAATGATGTAAAAAACTCAAACATATTCGGAATTAGCGTGGCCGATAGACAAATAATCTAACCCAAGCAATTAGATCTTGAAAACTTTTGCCAAACTGTCACTCCCTGTACAGTACTGTAGTACATTTTATAAAAAAGTTTTTCAACTGTATTTTTGGGTAGGTTTACATAGATTTCTTAGTGCAAAGCTGGAGTGCACATGTACTAATTTGATTACGGTACTAAAATTGTTTTGTCTAGTGCAAATTATAGCATGTTTATATTCAAATTAATCAGTATGTTACAAGAATCCCAGCTATGTTAATTATATTCACCCAGGTTATTTCACTGGCTTTTTATAAGAGAGAAGCTTAGTCACCTAAGAACTGATAAATAAACACGCATTAGACCTGGGCCTGTGCCAACTGTCAAACCACTCCCCTCCCCTCCCCCCACGCCCCCTCGCTCGCTCCCACCCTCTCCCCCATCTGCTCGGCGTTGCTGGAATCCTTGTAAAACAGTGAATAATTTTAATATAAACGTCATGTATTTTGCACAAGAGATAAAAATTAATCACCTGTATCAGATTACAGTAGTGATTTAACAGTAAAAGTGTATATGTAAGTAGATAGTATTCCACATACACATAACGTAAGTATAAATAAAAAGTTTATGTGATGATCGGACAACGTCCATTTCGGTTAACGTCACGTTTCCAAGAACGTATCTAGGACATTAACCGGCGCATGACTGTATTGTTATTTTTCAACTCGTATTTTCAGGTACATGTACATAATTTTCTTCTTTTTTTCTTAATCTGTTACATGCACACAAAATTATTCGTACAGATTTTTTTTTTTTTCAATAATTATCATAAGGTCAAAAACAAAAAGGGATTAAACATTTATTACATGGGTGGGAGCTAGCACAGAGTGAGGGAAAGAGGAAGTGGCGTTCTCTCACAGCTCTGCTTCTGTCTTGGCGGAAATTGGCTAGCGAGTGGTGGAAGCGATGGTAATGACTGCACACAGTGTCTCACTGTTCACTGCCGTATGCAGATCTAAGATACTCGCTTTCATCTTTTAGTATACTATTGCATATAGTAACCATGAGTTTCGCCACTTATTGGCACTGGTCTAGTGTCTGAATTAATATTCACCACTCCCTGATAAAATTTAACTCCTGCGGTGTTGACCCAGTAACACCCAATAACTTCGCCCATTCATATGAGGCCACTGTATGCAGAACTTCTAAAGTAAATCCAATATCGTAATCTTTATCTAATCTACAGCGCATTTCATTTTATCCCCAACTGTTTGGATCTTCCAGGTATCTGAACTTAGTCCCCTTTGGTCCTACTCAATAAAAATTCTAATTTGGTCCAACAATCTGAACGCAACTGAAGTCACTCATTCGCGTGTCTGCCACCAGTAGTACTATAACTTTGTTAACAAAAATTGCTCTAACACACAATAAAATTGATACATAACATCAGCTGTTACTGGTCTGTAAACAAGAGATCGGGAATATACTAAGGCCCAATAACTCATCTGGGATTGAGTGTGGGATTTGGGGGGGAAAATTAATTATTTTTCGATAATGTTTTATTAACCCGGCACCAAGTGAACCTAAATAATAAAGCAATTGTGGTGAAATTTAATACTGTTGTTTAAATTCAAGTTATTCCGGTTTTTCAAATTACCAGCCTTATTATTACTTCACATCGGCAAAATTATTAATTCTTCTTTGTTGTTTTTTTTTTCTTGTTTAACGTGAAAGAGCAATCAATTGGTTGGATACGAAAAAAAATAAACCGGTTGCCAAAAAATCTAGAAGAAAAAAAAGATACAGCATGACTCTTCCAGACAAGAAGGTTACAACTAGCCCATGCATTGGAGAGGTACTTGTTATAAATGAGGCGAGTGTTAATAAAGAAATACCAAAGATTAGCCAATCACTACAATATAGGTGCAACCCAAACAAGAGTCAGAGGCAGACTGAGATGGGGAGCTATCAGAGGTGGGCTGGCATTGTGACATGTTGTGGCTCATTTTAAACACCTTTTAGAGAGAGAGAGAGAGAAAGTGTGAGTGAGTTAACTCAACTTCTTTATTTCTCTAGTACCATATATACCGCAGCTCTTATCACACTTTACTAAATAAAAATTTCCACTCGGTGAACTTACTTGTGATCATTTAAAGTTGTTATAGCCCAGTTATAAGCTCCTTCAACACAGTCATAGTTCTTCTGATAGAAACAATAGTTGTCAGACAGTTCACATCGTACCACTGCCTCTTCAATAAAATCATCGGCAGCATCCTTAAATTGTTTTCTATATCGTTTTACTTCTAAGACACATCTCTGGGCTGATATCTGACCTGTATTGAGAGAAGAAATGATGAGAAGAAACCACTACAGGAATTTCCATTTCTTGTAAAATAATGTTAAGGAGGCACTGTTAAGATGCTTCAAATGAAGTACATTACAGTACTTGTACAGTGATCCCTCGGTTAACGAGCGCCTCAGTTAACGAGATTTCGGTTAACGAGTTACCTTCCATAAGATTCTTAACTTCGGTTAACGAGCAATCCCTCGTTTAACGCGTTTTTTACGAGCCGACCTCAACATGTTTTCGCTTGCATTTGGCGGTCCACCTGCTACAGTATTAGTCCGCCAATACAGTAATCGGTTTTAGGGCTTAAATTCCTTACTATTTTAGCAAATATTAAGAAGTATATACTATTCAATAATTTTAAAAGTTTAATATTAATTTTTTTAGTCATTTTAACAATTATTGAACTTAATTGAAGGTAAGGAAACTAGTTTCATGCACGCCATCCAGCCTGGCAACACACCAAACAGGCGCCAGTCTCTCGGACTTTTCAGTGGAGGTAACAACTTGCTTGAGACTCTCTTCAACTAAACGCTTTTTTTCTGTGTTTGCAAGCAAATTATTGGTCATTTTGAAATTTATTTTACATATTGACAATATATAATGCAGTGCAGTGTTGATTTAAAGAAAAGAATCTTGAATTACACCAAGAGAACTAAAATTTTATGGGTGAAATGGCGCCATGGGGTGACTTCTCTTCCACCCCAATGCCTTCTCTTCTCCCTTCTCCTCCACCCCCATTCTAATTCCCATCATCATCATCATCATCATCATCATCATCCAGGAGCCTTCTACATACTCACCTCAAAGTAAGTGCACTTTTCTACCTTTTTTGTTGAATTTAGGCAATTTTCGGTGAGCTGGAACCAATTACCCAAAAACCCATTGAAACAATGGTTTCGGTTAACGAGTTTTTCGGTTAACGAGCAACCTGCTGGAACGGATTGTGCTCGTTAACCAAGGGATCACTGTAGTAATATTCCCAATAGATAGAATGCCTCCATGTCCAAGAGATTTTCTGGTATTGAGACAAATTCTTATCTCCAGAAAAAATCGCACATTTATAGAATTTTTCCAGGAGCCACTCCTCGACTTACGACGGGGTTAGGGACCCAAATCCAGGCCATAAGTTGAATTGGTCGTAAGTCGAAAATGCGAAGATAATACATCTAAAATCTAAAATGGGTGTCTCTTTTTCTTCTCAACACCACAAAACTCACTTTTAAGCATGCCAGCCATTTTAAAGGGAATTAAAACGAAAATTTTGTCAGTACACAGCGCACTCACTGACGTCGGGACTCGAAAATACGTAATTTGAAAAAATTTTGGTAAGGCTGGGGCAGTCGTATGTCCGTGTGGTCGTAAGTCGAGTAGGTTATAAGTCGAGGAGCGGCTGTTCTGTATTGGCAAATGTTTGAGTCTAAACTACACATCTGGCATAGAGCATTGCTATGGAGGCTTAACTGCAGTCAGACAGTCATTTATCATCTATTACTGTACATTTTTTTTTTTTTTTTAATGGGGATTAGCCCACCCGGGCACAGGTCACTGCCTCACAACGGGGCCTGGGGGGCGAAAATGTAATAATAATTCATTGTAAATCAAATTTATAATAAAAATACAAAACTAAAAATTAAATAATAATGATAACAATAATAATAATAACAATATTGTAATAATAATAACAAATAACCAAAATAAATAAAAATAAATAAATAAAAAATCAATAGTGAGAAATGGTATATGTATGTTGTGTTGTCAATAGTAAGAGAAATAATTGAGACCCTGCAATTGTGTGTAAATGAGGCAGAAAGTCAGATCAGCAACCTGGGACTTGGTCACAATTTTTGTGATGCCATATGGCAGCAGGGTCTACCATTAGACAATACATTATGCTTCCAATATCTTCCCAGTAGTACCTCCCTGTTTGGTAGCTGCCTATTACCTACAGTATATTGTAAATATACAAAATATGCTACTGTATACACTATAAAGGTACAGTATCACTCGTTTAATGATTGGGATGTGTTCTTGAAAAAACGATCATTAAGCAAAATAATCACTAAACGAGGGTTAACGAGAAATACTCTCAAGTAAATCTATAAATAATTTTCTTAAATACAGTACAGTCAACCCTCACTTTACGCGGTTAATGTAACCCACAGGGTACCGCGGAAAGTGAGAAACGCGTAAAGTGAATAACATAACATATGGGATTAAATGAAATAGAGACCAGCTGACCCCCAAACTCCACTTTTTCCAACACAATACCTATGTTCTAGTAAAAACAACATCTTAATTTTATGATGGTACATGCACACAATTAATACTTAAGAGAAATAGAGAAATACAGTCGCCAAGTTAATGTCCATTCAAATAATGGACACGACTCCCTCCCCCACTTCTCACACTACACTTGCTGGCTCTTCCCTCTGCGAAATTTTGGGGGGAAAACCAGGTACAGTATTACCCCGCCTAACGCGGTTTCACTTAACGCGTTTTATCATATACGCGGTGCCTCGCCAGAGCTGAACTTTCACTTAACGCGGAATTTTTCATCATATACGCGGGAAGCGGCGCGGGCACGATGCGCACAAGGTCGCCCAGTCATCAAAACATTACCGAGTTCTTCACCCGCCACCCACCACAGCCGGCCCAAGTCAGTGATAGTGATAATTATAGTGAGGATATGGACTTATATGGCCTTTGAGGGGTTTGACAAAGAGGCCCTACAAGCCTCTGTGGTGGATAGTGATACAATTGATACAAGTGATACAGGTGAGGGCCAATAATCTGCCCTCTGCCTCGGAACCAACCCCCCATCCCCGTGTGCCCAGCCATCTTTTCTACTAATGCAAGTGTTAAAAAACCTAATATTATTGATATTTCTCTTAATTATTAATTGTGTGTGCATACCATCATAAAGTTAAGATAAAATTTTTACTACAACATAGTTGTGTGTCGTCAAAAGTGGAGTTTGGGGGTCGGGCCAGTCTCTATTGGAATTAATCCCATATGTTCTGTTGTTCATACTTGTGATTTTCACTGCTTAGCGGTACCCTGTGGGTTCAATGTTTTAGCGATTAGCGAGGCTACTACTGTATAATAGTAATAAATAATACCTCAAACTAAAGTTAAGGTTAATATAATTGTTGCTGGATTCCTTGTAAGACCAAGATATTTTGAATATAAATGTCATATATTTTTTCACAAAGATAACATATTTACTCCAGATTAAACATTTTATCTAAAAATTTGGCCATGTCTAATGCAAAATATATGATGTTTATATTCAAAATAATCTCATAAATTGTAAGAATTCCAGCAATGTAAATTATATTCTGGCGAATAATTTGTACAAATTTTATGAGCTAAAACAAATATCTTCAGTTAATAAAAAAAAAAATATTCTTCACGACACTATCTGTCAATCAAAGTACCCCACCTTGCCTCCCCCCTCTTCCAACCACTCAGTCAGTCCCAACCCTCCCCCCACCTCCCACCAAGAGAAAGAGTGGGTGAAAAAAATAAATTTTAACATTTTGTATTAAATAATACCTCAGATTAAAGTTAGGATAATATAATTGACATTGCTGGATTCCTTGTAAGACCAGGAATATTTTGAATATAAACGTCATATATTTTGCACAAAAGATAACATACTTACTCAGTGAAGATTATATCTAAAAATTTTATGTCTAATGCAAAATATATGATGTTTATATTCAAAATGATCATCAAATTGTAAGAATTCCAGCAATGTAAATTATATTCTGGCCGGGTAATTTGTATGAATTTTATGAGCTAAAATAAAAATCTTCAGTTAATAAAAAAAAAATATTCTTCACAGGGTAACAGATGGTTGGTCGCCTGTCCCTCCCTCCCTCCCCCCCACCAACGTCCCTACTAGATAAATGTGTGGGAATACCAGACTGTTTACCTTTTTAGTAATAAATAATAAATCAGACTAAAGTTAGGATAATATAATTGACATAGCTGGATTCCTTGTAAGACCAGGAATAGTTTGAATATAAATATCATATCGATAATTTGTATGAATTTTATGAGCTAAATTAAAAAAAATTATACTTCACCGTGTAAAGGGGTACACCCACCGCGGAATGTGAGCATCCTGGGTTCTGGCAGGGCACCGCGTAAACGTGGAAACGCGGAATGTGGGACCGCGTAAAGTGAGGGTTGACTGTACATACAAGTACAGTACATACAGGTGTACAGTATATAGGAAATGCAAGTAAAAATTGAAAAAAAAACCCTGAAATACCTGTACAGTGGTCCCTCGGTGAACGAACGGTTCGATTAACGAAATTTCTGTTTACGAATTACCTCCCATAAGGATCTTCAATTCGGTGAACGAACATAACTTCAATTAACGAAATCCTTACGAAAAACACGTTTTGTTGTGAGCATCAGCTGATCAGCTGATGGGCTAGTCTGCCAATTCAGTAATCTGTTCTATGTTTATATTCATTTCCAGTGGAGTAAATATCAAGAAAGTTGTGCTCTTTAATATTTTTTGCATTTTTTATATTAAAATTATTAGTCATTTTAAAATTTTGTTAGCATATTGATAATATATGCAGTACAGGGATCTAGTTTTTTGTGCGTCCATCAGCCGCTTGACTCACCCACCAGGCGTCAGTTTGGCTTTGTTGACAGTGGAATGAACATCAATTCTGCTGGTGTCTTGAATATTTTTGCATTTACTTTAAAATTATTGGTCATTCTGAAATTTAGTTAACATATTGATAATATATAGAGCAGTGCAGTGTTGATTTAAATAAAATAATCTTGAATGACAAGTGAACTTAAAATTTTATTGGTGAAATTACTGCATCAAGCATGGGTCCCCTAAAAGGTGATTTCTCCTCCATCCCCACTTCCTTCTCTTCTCCTTTCTCCTCCACCCCTACTTCTAATTCCCATCATCATCATCAACCAGGAACCTTCTACATAAACACCTCAAAGTAAGTGTACTTTATTGCATTTTTTTTTACTTTGTATGCACTTTCTGTGAGCTGGAACCAATACCCAATATCCCATTAAAACAATGGATTCGGTTAACGAACAACTCTGTGGAACGAATTGTGTTCGTTAACCGAGGGACCACTGTACGGGTATCCCTCGCTCTATGAACGATTGAGATTCCAAAATTCTGAATTTAACACTTCTTTCTTATTTGACCTTCTGGTACTCCTGGCCATGGTCAGAAATTTCAACCCCCTGTGGTCTTTCAATGCAAATAGCGTTGTTTACAATATCATCCCCTAGCAGTCTTTCGATGGAGGTTGCCTTCATATGTATCATTTCAGTGTGCTGCACCTCGCTACCTACACTCATTTACGTGCACTTTTTATGTACAGTAGAGTATATAATATCTTTAGCGGGGATACTTGAGGGTTTTAACCCTTTATTGACAGGCACATTTATGTGTTCTGTCTGCCCAGGATGGAGTATATTTCGCTATGTAGAAAACGGACCAAATTGCATAAGATAATATTTGTTCAAATATATGTAAAATGCACCCTGATTGAGATATTTCATCCTTTTACACCATTAGAAAACTGAATCTTTTTTCTACAGATTTATATTTAGTCAATAAATATGAGAAATAATAATTTCTTGGAGAAATCATTAGTTGAAATGGAGTACTACATATTTTTCCGGCTCTAGAGCGAGCTGCCAGTGTCATAATAGTAACCAGACAATAACACAGCCATAAGCACACCCAAAAAATGGTGCAAAAACCTAAACATCATAGGATGTCTGCCACCCTTTATGCGTTTTCTTCTCAAACAGCATATGAGGGTTAAGAAACAGGTTAAAATAATGTAGAGTACTGTACATATTTTAAGAAATGGTTAAGATTTTTAAAAATCTCATGAAAAGAACAACAGATTTGTAGTAGGTCTAACAAGAGCTAAGGCACTGTGTTACTGCTTATGGAAGAAGGCTTGGGTTTGCCGCATTCGTTAGGTTTATTTATTGATTCAGTATTATATTCTTGTATGATCAGCTTCTTATGGTGTATGATTAGTCAAGATTAATATAACAACTTCAATAACAGAAAAAAATACGATATGTAACTTGTAATCTGACTTGAAAATAAAAGGATAAGCAGTATTGGAAGGCATTCACTCAGGATGCATTCCTATGAGAGTTTTCAGCAAATCAGCTTACAACTGGGTCACTATAACATACTGTATAGTATGTGATATGGAGTTACCTTCCTAACAATATTATTAATTATGTTTGAGTGATAAATGATGGCTCAATTTGGCGACTTGTATTCTTAGACAACTGATTAATGAATAAAATTGAGAATATGCAGTTGCATAAAATAATATTTATTAAGTTCTGATAAATACACAACAATAGTATTATTAAGTGATGATAAATACACTACAGTACTAATTTACTAAGTGCTGAAGACAGATGATTTGATAAGCAGCAGTGGTGAAGGAGCTAGTCCAATCAGCT
>NW_024730763.1:0-12856 GCF_018991925.1 Homarus americanus
GTAGGCTTATATACAGATAACCTGGAGGAGACCCTAATATATCAATACTAATAACAATAATGTCAGATCATATTACTGATTTTTTCCGATATGTTGGTTGCCCTGATAGCTGCCTGACGTCATCAATTAGTGTTAAAAAGTAGGCACAATATTTCCGTGTTCATGAGATATCTTTTAAGTGTACTTGGAAAGGTTCATAATAAACGGTATGTTAACAAAAACTTATAACTTATACATGTTAATGTTAGTTTCTGTCATTTATAGTGGGTTTGGTTACCAGAATATCACTTAATTATAAAAGTAATATATCGTGTATGTCCTTATTAACTGAAATCATTGCTTTAATCTGTATATTTTAACTAATACGCGCCTGTATACTTGAAATTATTAATAGTTTCGGAGCAATATTATAGTATTGATATGTCAAAAGTAAATACTTGTAGTTCGTTCCAAAATTCACGCTCGGGTGTGTGACTATGATATTACTCAAAGAAAAATTATGTCCACTAGTAATCCTTCAGATACACATAACTGGGTTAAAACATTCATATTTTTCGTAGATAAAGGTTGGCAGATAACATACTGTAATACTAGGAAAGCGTACATTAATGACAAAGTATTCTCATACAGCCACTTATTATCATTCTCGTATATATCCGATAATACTGTGGCAAGATGTAACAAAAAAAAATTAGCGAAATTAAAACCAATTCCTCTCTCCCCCCTCCTCCACACACAAGTGCATAGGGTCACCTCAGTAACGGACGAAGAAACACACCTCAACCACAAGACCATTTTATTCCCCGACGTTTACGTGCATCCCACTCCTCAGCTGAAGCCATAAGTCCTGACCTGAGTGGGTACCTTTATGTAGGGGAAGAACTCGGTAACAGTGATCACAGAGAAATCAGGTTCACCCTAAATTGGGAAACGAAAAACAATGACAATATGGTCAGAGTCCAAAACTTTCGGTTGGCGGATTATCAGGGGTTAAGAAGGTACCTAGGTGAGGTCACCTGGGAACAGTCACGTCAGTTCCCAGTAGGAAGTGGTGAGGTCATAGATGACACAACAATTGATCATGACTATAATATATTCACCATGTTACGAACCCCTCCACCCAGCACTACGAACCACGCCATCTATTGTCCTGATCTACCTACCCAGCACCACGAGCAACGCCATCTAGGGACGAGACACGAGTATGACTCGTCTTAGTTAAACACTCCGGGGTTTCCCTTCTCCATATCCTGGTTGTTCCGTCACTTCCTCCCAGTCTTCTTTGTGAGCTCCAATTCGAGGAGAGAGGACTTGGCTCTGGGAAGTGACCACAGGATCATCTATCCTCTAAACCTACGGCACAGTGACTACCTACCGTCTTCTACAATACTCAGCCTTACTCGTCAGCCATCTCAGCTCCTCACTTAAGTACTTGTATCTTGTATTGCCTCCCCCACGTCCACTTGCTTCAAGATTGTTTTATGTTGTATTAATATGTATATACTGTTAATGTTTAGGTTAAGTTTGGTTAAGGGTAATTTATAAGCTGAATATTTTGTTAAGGGATTTATGGTACTTTATTATACACAACGAAAACTCGCATCCTTTGTCTACCCTTTTATAGTCCGATTGTCTTTGTTTTTGTTTTGTTGTTACCTGTTGGGATCTGGGTAGACGTATAACTATATTCTAAATCCCCAACTCGTAACAAATGGCGACCGTGACAGGACACGACCTTAAGTACCATATTCCTTCCTCCCTTGTTACTCAGTGTTAATTATTCCTCCCAGTCACTTCTGTTCATAATTGCTTTACGGTGGTTTAAAGTTTCCTTCATATGTGTGTGCATATATTGGTATTACCGTACAGTAAGAGTGACAGCCGTAGGATATTAGGTTCCAAGTGTCATAAGGCTTACCTGTTATTACACGTGGCAGTCGTGTAGTAAGTCTTATCGAGTGTAGGGAAGAATCCGGATCTGTTTAATGCCGTACCCTCACTCCAGAGTAGGCTGTTCCATAGTCACTAGTTTAGGGTGAAGTGATATCTTGGGACGCCCCGCTCTACCAGGACCCCATAATTATAAAGCCTCAATTATTGTTCTTCTCATTACCTCATTCAGGGTCAATCATACCAAACTCCAGGGTTGTTAATCCGGATCTTTATATTAATGCCGTAATACGCCCTTCCTCTTTCAAGTATATGAGGGTTGTTAATCCGGATCTTTATATTAATGCCGTAATACGCCCTACCTCTTTCAAGTCTCTTATCCTTATCTAAGGATCTTCTCAGAAGAACAATAATCATAAGTGTAATTTCCCTAGGTGTAACTTGGGTAGTTTCCGGGACTTTCTGGTTATCCACTGCCGTGATATTTTCTAGGGTAATCCACTTATCTTATCTTTTTGACCATTAATTAATTTATCTAGGTTTTCTTAATGGCCACCTCAGGATTTGTTAAACTTGGTAGTCCTGGAGGAGTGGAAGAGCAAGATACCATTTCACATCTTGAAGCATGTGGAGGATCGTGGGGAGGTTAATTTAAGACGTGCGGCTGAGCTGGCTGATGAGTACGCCTTGCTGGTGGAGTCACTGTGCCGTAGGGAACGTGGTACTTTCCGGAATGTTAGGTCCTCCTCTGATGATAACCTTGGGGACGTGAGTGGTAGGTCGAAAGGTCCCACACCTACCCCCCCCCCCTGATGCAACCAAGTTTTATTGTTCTTACTGTAAAAACCCAGGCCATACGATCCAGTCTTGTAAACACCCAAAGTGTCGAACTGCTAAAAGTAGTTCCCTGGATCCCAAATCCAAACCAATAGCAACCACAAATGTGGAAAGGCCCCATCAGGATCTATTCTCTTCATTCACCTATGAGGGAAAAATTTCAATCATAGAGGGATCTCGTTCTTTCCCTATTCGTATACTACGTGATACGGGCGCAGCACAATCTATCCTCCTGTTTAACGTCATTCCTGATATATCTACCGTATTTACTAATGAGTGTTCTAATTTTAGATCTCTCGTCCCATTCTTCCTATCCCTTAGCTAAAGTGCACCTCCAATGTCCCTTGATTACTGGGGAAGTGCAAATAGCCATTAGGAAAGATCCAATGCCTGTGAGCGGCATTCATTTATTATTGGGTAATGACTTGGTAGGAGATCTAGTGGTTCCCAACATAAAAACAGTCGACTCACCCTTACCTGTCAACTCCACCACCGACCTTGAAGAAACTATTCCTCACCTTTTCCCATCTTGTGCTGTCACCCGGTCACAGAGTGTGCGAAATGGGCCCTCTTCATCTAAAACCACCTCCAATATCTTCCTACCCACAGAAGATCTGTACAATAAGACCATTAGTAAGGATGAGCTCATTAAAGCCCAACAATCTGATCCATCTTTGTTCAAACAGGTGATGAAAGACCTCCGTGTGGATCATTGTACATCTTCGGCTTACCACCCACCGTCCCAAGGTTGCTTGGAACGGTTCCATGAAAACTTTCAAATCCATGCAAATAAACTATCTCCCCTCAACTGTATAGTCCATACTCCTGATCGCAGGAAAGATTCACAACTTGTTCACATTAATCTCCTGAAACTTTACCATTCCAGGCAGTCAGAGGAAGACATCCCAGAGGCTATAAGCCTACCTGTATTGCATACGGTTTTGTCAGGGCCGGAGCCGGAGACAGATGACATGGATCTATTGGAGAATTTAGACTTCCCTCTACCTAAAGAAAACCCTGCTAACAGTCACATACTCAACAACTTGAATGAGTATTTTTCTGTTTTGAATCCATCTCGAGCAAAAGATCTCACTAAGTTATTATCAACATTTCCTAAAGTCACGTCAGACCTCCCAGGGTTTTGCAATATACTTAAACATGATATTAAGCTAATCTCAGATGATGTACAACCCATTAGGCAATCAGCATATCGACTAAATCCACAAAAAAAGAGATTATGAAAAAGGAGGTAGATTTTTTGTTAAAACATAACTTAGCTGAGCCTAGTACCTCCCCCTGGGCTTCACCTTGCCTTCTCATTCCAAAACCCGATGGCACTTTTCGTTTCTGTACCGATTATCGTAAAGTGAACCAGGTCACTGTCTCAGACTCCTACCCTTTACCTTTGTTTGAAGATATAATAGACAGCATAGGCTGTGCCAAATTTATCAGTACGGTGGACTTATTGAAAGGATATTATCAAGTGGGACTCACGGACAGGGCAAAAATAATCTCGGCATTTATAACTCCATTTGGTCTTTTTCAATATTTGGTTATGGCGTTTGGCTTTTCTAATGCTCCGGCCACATTCCAGAGGGCCATCAACTACCTTATTCAGGACCTAGGTGGGACGTTCGCCTACCTGGATGACCTGGTGGTGGTGTCGGACAGCTGGGACGAACATCTGGTGCGTTTGGAGATACTGTTTGCACGACTGCAAGAGACTGGATTCACCATAAACCTGGCTAAATCTGCTTTTGGCCGGGCCTCAGTGACTTACTTGGGACATATCGTTGGGCATGGTATGGTGAGACCCAAGGACGCAAACGTTAGAGCCATCTTGTCCTTCCCCACTCCAAGGACGAGGAAGGAACTCGTGCGCTTCCTGGGGATGTGCGGCTACTACCGTCGGTTCTGCAGTAACTTCTCCAGCGTGGCCGGACCCCTCACAGACCTTCCCAGTTCTGCGGTCCCTTACATCTGGAACCAGAGGTGCGACCAGTCTTTCCACCGCCTCAAAGCCTTCCTTGCCTCCAAGCCTGTAGTCCACCCCCTGACTACACCTTGCCCTTCCATCTGCAAATCGACGCTAGCGGTGTCGGAGTGGGGGCTGTGCTCCTACAACCCGACCCAACCACTGATGTCCTTCACCCTGTGGCATACTACTCCGCCAAGTTGAGAAAACATCAGACCAACTACTCGACCATAGAGAAGGAGGCCCTGGCTCTGGTGTTGGCAATAAAGAAGTTTGAATGTTACCTCCAGTCTTGCCCACAAACAACCCTAGTCTTCACTGACCATAACCCACTCACGTTCATCCAAACCAACAAGACCTCCAACCAGCGAATCTCTCCCGCTGGGCTCTCTCACCCAGCCCTATAATCTATGTAAGTCCGGCACATAAAGTGGGTGGACACCCTGATTGTGACTCCTTATCCCTGAGCTCCAGTGGAATGTGCAGCAGCTACTTCCAGACGCACCAGGTATCACCTCCTTTCGCGTCAAGGCCACGGAGGCGTCTTTTGAGTGGGGGTACATGAACCCCTCCACCCAGCACTACGAACCACGCCATCTATTGTCCTGATCTACCTACCCAGCACCACGAGCAACGTTATCTAGGGACGAGACACCAGTGGCGACTCTCGTCTTAGTTAACACTCCGGGGTTTCCCTTCTCCATATCCTGGTTGTTGCGTCACTTCCTCCAAGTCTTCTTTGTCAGCTCCAATTCGAGGAGAGAGCACTTGGCTCTGGGAAGTGACCACAGGATCATCTATCCTCTAAACCTACGTGCAGTGACTACCTACCGTCTTCTACAATACTCAGCCTTACTCGTCAGCCATCTCAGCTCCTCACTTAAGTACTTGTATTTTGTATTAACTCCCCCACGTCCACTTGCTTCAAAATTGTTTATGTTGTATTAATATGTATATACTGTTAATGTTTAGGTTAAGTTTGGTCAAGGGTAATTTATAAGCTGAATATTTTGTTAAGGGATTTATGGTACTCTATTATATACAACGAAAACTCGCATCCTTTGTCTACCCTTTTATAGTCCGATTGTCTTTGTATTTTTTTTTTTTTGTTACCTGTTGGGATCTGGGTAGACGTATAACTATATTCTAAATCCCCAACTCGTAACAAGTAACAGTAGTGAACATTGTATATAGTAACAGTAGTGAACATTGTGTATAGTAACAGTAGTGAACATTGTGTATAGTAACAGTAGTGAACATTGTATATAGTAACAGTAGTGAACATTGTGTATAGTAACAGTAGTGAATATTTTGTATAGTAACAGTAGTGAACATTGTATAGAGTAACAGTAGTGAACATTGTATATAGTAACAGTAGTGAACATTGTGTATAGTAACAGTAGTGAACATTGTATATAGTAACAGTAGTGATCATTGTATAGAGTAACAGTAGTGAACATTGTGTATAGTAACAGTAGTGAACATTGTGTATAGTAACAGTAGTGAACATTGTGTATAGTAACAGTAGTGAACATTGTCTATAGTAACAGTAGTGAACATTGTGTATAGTAACAGTAGTGAACATTGTGTATAGTAACAGTAGTGAACATTGTGCATAGTAACAGTAGTGAACATTGTATATAGCAACAGTAGTGAACATTGTGTATATTAACAGTAGTGAACATTGTGCATAGTAACAGTAGTGAACATTGTATATAGCAACAGTAGTGAACATTTTGCATAGTAACAGTAGTGAACATTGTGCATAGTAACAGTAGTGAACATTGTATATAGCAACAGTAGTGAACATTGTGTATAGCAACAGTAGTGAACATTGTGTATAGTAACAGTAGTGAACATTGTGTATAGTAACAGTAGTGAACATTGTATATAGCAACAGTAGTGAACATTGTGCATAGTAACAGTAGTGAACATTGTGTATAGTAACAGTAGTGAACATTGTATATAGTAACAGTAGTGAACATTGTGTATAGTAACAGTAGTGAACATTGTGTATAGTAACAGTAGGTAACATTGTATATAGTAACAGTAGTGAACATTGTGTATAGTAACAGTAGTGAACATTGTGTATAGTAACAGTAGTGAACATTGTATATAGTAACAGTAGGTAACATTGTGTATAGTAACAGTAGTGAACATTGTGTATAGTAACAGTAGGTAACATTGTATATAGTAACAGTAGTGAACATTGTGTATAGTAACAGTAGTGAACATTGTGTATAGTAACAGTAGTGAACATTGTATATAGTAACAGTAGTGAACATTGTGTATAGTAACAGTAGTGAACATTGTGTATAGTAACAGTAGTGAACATTGTGTACAGTAACAGTAGGTAACATTGTATATAGTAACAGTAGTGAACATTGTATATAGTAACAGTAGTGAACATTGTGTATAGTAACAGTAGTGAACATTGTGTATAGTAACAGTAGTGAACATTGTGTATAGTAACAGTAGTGAACATTGTGCATAGTAACAGTAGTGAACATTGTGCATAGTAACAGTAGTGAACATTGTATATAGTAACAGTAGTGAACATTGTGCATAGTAACAGTAGTGAACATTGTGCATAGTAACAGTAGTGAACATTGTGTATAGTAACAGTGGTGAACATTGTGTATAGTAACAGTAGTGAACATTGTGTATAGTAACAGTAGTGAACATTGTGTATAGTAACAGTAGTGAACATTGTATATAGTAACAGTAGTGAACATTGTATATAGTAACATTAGTGAACATTGTATATAGTAACAGTAGTGAACATTGTGTATAGTAACAGTAGTGAACATTGTGTATAGTAACAGTAGTGAACATTGTGTATAGTAACAGTAGTGAACATTGTATATAGTAACAGAAGTGAACATTGTGTATAGTAACAGTAGTGAACATTGTGTATAGTAATAGTAGTGAACATTGTATATAGTAACAGTAGGTAACATTGTGTATAGTAACAGTAGTGAACATTGTGTATAGTAACAGTAGTGAACATTGTATATAGTAACAGTAGTGAACATTGTGTAGAGTAACAGTAGTGAACATTGTGTATAGTAACAGTAGTGAACATTGTATATAGTAACAGTAGGTAACATTGTGTATAGTAACAGTAGTGAACATTGTGTATAGTAACAGTAGGTAACATTGTATATAGTAACAGTAAGTAACATTGTGTATAGTAACAGTAGGTAACATTGTATATAGTAACAGTAGTGAACATTGTGTATAGTAACAGTAGGTAACATTGTATATAGTAACAGTAGTGATCATTGTGTATAGTAACAGTAGGTAACATTGTATATAGTAACAGTAGGTAACATTGTGTATAGTAACAGTAGGTAACATTGTATATAGTAACAGTAGGTAACATTGTGTATAGTAACAGTAGGTAACATTGTATATAGTAACAGTAGGTAACATTGTGTATAGTAACAGTAGGTAACATTGTATATAGTAACAGTAGGTAACATTGTGTATAGTAACAGTAGGTAACATTGTATATAGTAACAGTAGTGATCATTGTGTAAAGTAACAGTAGTGAACATTGTGTATAGTAACAGTAGTGAACATTGTGTATAGTAACAGTAGTGAACATTGTATATAGTAACAGTAGTGAACATTGTGTATAGTAACAGTAGTGAACATTGTGTATAGTAACAGTAGTGAACATTGTGTATAGTAACAGTAGGTAACATTATGTATAGTAACAGATCGTAATGCTTACCTGCACATCAATCAGTGCTTTAGTGAACGAGTCGTGTGGAATAAAGTTCTCAACAACGACACACCATAATAAACTCATACTCAGACGCCATATAATGCTCCTCATAAATACCATATTATTATACACATTATCGTCAGGAAATTCCCGTTGAGATGGTTCGCAGTTTTCTCCAATAACTTACCATTATGAATATCCGTGAGTCAAAGAGTGAGCAGAGCAGGTTCTTACAGCAGCACATTATTCAGTGTGAGTGGGAGAGCCAGTTGGCGGGTGGCATCGAGCCATCGTATATCACGCAAAAATTGGCACGTAAATTGTAGAGGTTGTAAACGAGGGAATGACTTTAAGACTGACGAAGATTCCAAACTATTTCCAGGTAAAATTATACTCATCGGTAAGTTATGTGTCTTTACGGAAATAAAAATTAAAATTCTATAGGTTTATGTTCAGTTTATAAGTTAACATTTGGGGCAGATTGTCTGAAATAAGTATTGACACTGAAGTAAGTTTCGAGATCAAATTATGTATTAATTAGTATGTTATAGGAATTATCTTATCATCGTCTTGTTTAGATTTTTGTGAAGTTCCTACCACAAGGTATTTACTTAGTGTTAAAGAGTCAGGTAAATGATTTTGGTTTCATAGATAAGGACTGATATAAGCTTATCTCTATAGGGACGTTGCTTTTATAGTTGAGATATGAGGGAGACACTTTTAATAGACACTTCCACAAGCACTCTTACACACACACATAGTAAAACAAACAAAACTGAACCTTGAGTAATACACACATATACATATACAAATACATCTACGCTTACAGTAACATAGAAGTAACCACAGTGTTTTTCTGCTATTTGTTGCTGAGGCGCCAGATCACAGTGGAAAGAAAATGGATCTAGCACTTTTTATTGTTCCTCCTGTCAGTTGTATACGCGACCTTTATTGAGAGTCTGTCAGTTGTTGCTGTGGGTAGCTTCCGTATTATTCACCAGGATGATAGATGGACGGTGAACGGTGAGTACTTAGGCTCTGTAGCTGACGTAAAGTACAATTTATACACACACACACACACACACACACACACACACACACACACACACAAACTCCAATAAGCACATACACAAATCGATATGAATCCACGAACGCATAAAATAAAAGAACGTTACACAAACAGAGGAACATGAATCCTTTATCTGTACGACAGCTTTTGCTCTAAAATGTTGACCAGAGACTTGGTGCAGGAGATATATAGCCACAGCCCTTGGACCTCTAAGAATGATTAATGACTGATGATGATGATGGATAGCGTAGATTATCTGGGGGAGATTTAATGGGTTTTGGTGTTTATCGTGACTATTTTTACTGTTCCTTCCTCCATCATATGAATCCCCCCACCCCCCCTCCCCCCCAGGAAGAAATAAATAAGATAAGACAAGACTAGAGCCGATGAATCTCTCTTTAGCAGCACAATGTCAAACATCTATTGGAGAAGAGTCTTGGTAGTTTTTAGATCATTCGGAATTATTACGATCAATATGGGTATTTTGTTGTATGTTTTCCGAAAATACTGTCGGTCTTTATATGTTCATGTGTGGTGTGGTGTGGTGTGGTGTGGTGGGGTGTGGTGTGGTGTGGTGAGGTGTGGTGGGGTGGGGTGTGGTGTGGTGTGGTGTGGTGTGGTGAGGTGGGGTGGGGTGTGGTGGGGGGTGTTGTGTGTGGTGTGGTGTGGTGTGGTGTGTGGTGTGGTGTGGTGTGGTGGGTGGGGTGGGGTGTGGTGGGGTGTGTGATGGGGTTGTGGATGTGGTGGTGGGGTGGGGTGTGGTGGGGTGTGTGGTGTTAATTAATTGGCAGGTGGGGTTAATTGGTGTGGTGGGGTGTGGTGTGGTGTGGTGTGGTGTGGTGTGGTGTGGTGTGGTGGGGTGTGGTGTGGTGTGGTGGGGTGTGGTGTGGGGTGGGGTGTGTGGTGTGGTGTGGTGGGGTGTGGTGTGTGGTGGGGTGGGGTTGGGTGTGGTGGGGTGTGGTTGTGGTGTGGTGGGGTGTGGTGTGGTGTGGTGTGGTGTGGTGGGGTGTGGTGGGGTGTGCGGTGTGGTGTGGTGTGGTGTGGTGGGGTGTGGTATGGTGTTTATTGTGGTGGGGTGGTGTGGTGTGGTGTGGTGTGGTGGTGGGGTGTGGTGTGGTGTGGTGGGGTGTGGTGTGGTGTGGTGTGGTGTGGTGTGGTTGGGTGGTGTGGTGGGGTGTGGTCGGGTTAATGAGTGTGGTGGGGTGTGGTGTGGTGGGGTGTGTGGTGTGGTGGTGTGGTGTGGTGTGGTGTGGTGGGGTGTGGTGTGGTGTGGTGTGGTGTGGTGGGGCGTGGTGTGGTGGGGTGTGGTGTGGTGGGGTGTGGTGTGGTGTGGTGAGGTGTGGTGTGGTGTTGGAGCATTTATGTATATGACATTATTTTATTGATATTTATATGTTCTCACTAAGTGTTTTAATCAACATTCTAATAAAACATTAAACCTTATTGGTAAAACTCGTCCAACTACGCGAATCATGTAGTTTGGTAATTTTTAAAACATTGATCAGTTACCAAGCAGAGGAAATTAAATTACAAAACAAGGTTAACCACAGAATTGTGAGGTGTAAGTTAATAAGTTAGTCTCTCTTATGAAAGTGTATCGAGAAATAAAAGCTTTTTATCTTCTGAGTATTTTATAGAATCCAGTGTGCATCCCCACTGTCCTCAACACCTTACTCCAGGACTACCGTGTACAGTGTGTTAGTATCTGTCTACGTGTTGGTCGAGGAGATGAATTGGGTTGAAAATTATCGGATTTTTCATTGACATTTGTATATGTCATCACAGCCTAGTGTATAGCCTAAGTGTACCCCACAAGAAACAGAGTTGGACAATAGTGATGTTATGGCTAGCTTTAAGTGGGGTAGATTTCATGAAATATTCTTTAGGTGTTCCCAAATACTCAGTCATGGCTGAGGAATAAACTCCTGGGCGAAAGGACCAACAGAAACACCTAATTTTCTAGGAAGGAAACACAAATCTTAACCACACGGCTCAGACAGAGGCAGAGACACACATCTGCTCAGGCCAGAAGATGGAACCAGACAAAACAGAGCAGGAGGCTCCTGGGCCTTGACCCAGACTGCTCAGTAAGCTTCGCCCATCGGCGGGTGCCAGATCAACGTTATTTAGGTTAACGAGCATAAATATACTACTAGGCTAGGTATTAAACCTAGACTCAATGTTCGATTGAACGAATCACGTATTTCACTGATGAAGACTGTCATGTTTTAACTTACCCGTTCAAGCTTCTTTTTGTCGCATAAAAATCTCCTGTAATTATAGAAACAGTTTCATTCCTCAGTTATGCGTGTTTTAACTGTATTTAATGAGAGTATCTATGTATGTCTGGTGTCCACGAGAGGTGCAAAGCTGGGATGAGCTGTAATTAAACTAGGTCATCATGACACAGTGGACAGTGAAGCGGGGCGCTGAGATTATGGAAATGTATTTCCCCTCGCACAATTAGTGACGGCCACACAAAGAGAATTTAAGCGCCAGCCTAACTTACCCAGTATACACCGCCACACATCACAATACTGACGACTGTACGACTATTTTAACAGTGAGGATATGAACAAAATGAGAGATGTGCAGCTGCCAACGTTAACAATACTATAAAATGTCAGCCAAATAAAAATATATCCGGGATGTGTACTCTAGGACCTGAGTATTGACAGCAACATCATTCATCTTTATTTTTCATGAATATTCGAAGTTAATTACATTTATTGTTCCGGTGTCTTAGGGGAAATTGTAAGACCAAGTTCCTGGAGTTGATTTTCTGCATTTAGTGTTTAAAATGGACTATGGTGAAGGTATTTCTCATCACGGTGACTCAGTATTCTCACCACCTCACAACTCTCCACAACCTATGAGTCTTAGTCTTACATCAACCTTATTTACACAGAACCAATAGTGGTCTAGTTAAAACAGGATATTTTATCAGCTACAGTGTTGCAACAGGACCATTTTTCTTACTATAAGAAATAATCTAGAAGCTAAATTGAAAACTCCCCAAATATAATGTAAGCAACAAAACCTGTTCAGAGCTGGTGATACAGTTAGCTTTTTTAGAGTAATTCAGCCCCGTCGATATCGAATATGACTCTTGCTAATCTTAATCATCAGCCAGAAGTCCGCAGTTAAATATGGTGGAAAAGATGGTTACCAAAATAGGCAAACACCATAACTTATATAAATTTAAGCCAAATGAAAAAGTTATATGACTGGAATATTCGAAGAACTGCCTTATTTATCTGGTAATACTTGTTGTTATTGTTTTGATGTTCCTAGATTCAACGTATGTTAAATGGGAATTGGTTTCATATCAAGTTGGTACTTCACCACGGTA
>NW_024730764.1:0-8561 GCF_018991925.1 Homarus americanus
GCCGACACTCCCAGGTACACCTCTGACACTATCCAGGTACAATTTTGACACTCCCAGCTACACCTCTGACGCTCCCAGGTACACCTCTGACACTCCCAGGTACACCTTTGACACTCCCAGGTACTCCACCGACATTCCCTGGTACACCTTTGACACTCCCAGGTGCACCACTGACACTCCCAGGTACACCGCTGACACTGCTAGGTACACCTCAGACACTGCAAGGTACACCTCAGACACTCCCAGGTACACCTCTGATACTCCCAGGTACTCCACTGACATTCCCTGGTACACCTCTGACACTCCCAGGTACACGTCCGACACTCCCAGATACACCGCTAACACTCTCAGGTACATCTCTGACACTCCCAGGTACACCTTTGACACTCCCAGGTACACCTCTGACACTCCCAGGTACACCTCTAACACTCCTAGGTACTCCTTTGTCACTCCCTGATACACCTCTAACACTCCCAGGTGCACCCCTGACACTCCCAGGTACACCGCTGACACTGCCAGTTACACCTCAGACACTGCCAGGTACACCTCAGACACTGCCAGGTGCACCTCAGACACTCCCAGGTACACCTCAGACACTCCAAGGTCCACCTCTGATACTCCCAACTGCACCTCTGACACTCCTAGGCACACTTCTGACACTCCCAGGCACACCCCAGACACTCCCCAGGCACACCGGCTGTCACTCCCCAGGCACACCTCTGACACTCCCCAAGGCACACACCCCTGACACTCCCCAGGCACACCTCTGACACTCCCCAGGTACACCTTGACATCCCAGGCACACCTCTGATAATTCCCCAGGTACACCTCTGACACTCCCAGGTACTCCTTGACACTCCCAGGTACTCCACTGACATTCCCTGGCACACCCTGACACTCCCAGGCACACCTCTGACACTGCCAGGCAAACCTCCGACACTCCCAGGCACACCTCCGACACTCCCAGGCACACTTCTCTCACACCCCAGGCACACCTCTTCTGACACTTCCAGCACACCTCTGGGCACACTCTGACACTCCCAGGTACCCACTGACATGTCCGTCCGACACTCCCAGATACACCTGACACCCCAGGCACACCTCTGACACTCCCCAGGTACACCTCTGACACTCCCAGGTACACCTCTGACACTCCCTGGTACTCCACTAACACTCCCTGGTACACCCCTGACACTCACAGGTACACCTTTGACACTCACAGGTACACCCCAGACACTCTCAGGTACACTTCTCACACTCCTAGGTACACCTCTGACACTCATAGGTACTCCTCTGTCACTCCCTGATACACCTCTAACAAGTCGCAGGTACACCGCTGACTCTCCCAGGTACACCGCTGACACTGCCAGGTACACCTCTGACACTCCCAGGTACACCTCCGACACTCCCATCTACACCTCCGACACTCCCAGGCACTTCTTACACTCCCAGGTCTACACCCCGACACCTCCACAGGCACACCTCTGACACTCCCAGGCACACCTCTGACATTCCAAGGTACACCCCTGACACCCCAGGTACTCCACTGACACCCCCTGGTACACCCCACACTCCACAGGCACACCTCTGACACTCACAGGTACACCCCAGACACTCCCAGGTACACCTCACACTCCTAGGCACACCTCTGACACCCTAGGCACCTCTGTCACTCCCTGATACACCCTAACACTCACAGGCACACCACCGACACTCCCAGGCACACCTCTGACACTATCCAGGCACACCTTGACACTCCCAGGTACACCTCTGACACTCCCAGGTACACCTCTGACACTCCCAGGTACACCTTTGACACTCCCAGGTACTCCACCGACATTCCCTGGTACACCTCTGACACTCCCAGGTGCACCACTGACACTCCCAGGTACACCGCTCACACTGCTAGGTACACCTCAGACACTGCAAGGTACACCTCAGACACTCCCAGGTACACCTCTGATACTCCCAGGTACTCCACTGACATTCCCTGGTACACCTCTGACACTCCCAGGTACACGTCCGACACTCCCAGATACACCGCTAACACTCCCAGGTACACCTCTGACACTCCTAGGTACTCCTTTGTTACTCCCTGATACACCTCTAACACTCCCAGGTGCACCCCTGACACTCCCAGGTACACCTCTGACACTCCCAGGTACACCTCTGACACTCCTAGGTACTCCTTTGTTACTCCCTGATACACCTCTAACACTCCCAGGTGCACCTCTGACACTCCCTGGTACTCCACTGACACTCCCTGGTACACCCCTGACACTCACAGGTACACCTTTGACACTCACAGGTACACCCCAAACACTCTCAGGTACACTTCTCACACTCCTAGGTACACCTCTGACACTCATAGGTACTCCTCTGTCACTCCCTGATACACCTCTAACAAGTCGCAGGTACACCGCTGACACTCCCAGGTACACCGCTGACACTGCCAGGTACACCTCAGACACTGCCAGGTACACCTCAGACACTGCCAGGTACACCTCAGACACTCCCAGGTACACCTCAGTGTCACGAGCCTGGGCGCTCGGGATCTCGCATAGCTTGAGGCATCTGTTCACGCTTCCATTTCACACAAGCTACTATTAATTTGTTAATTGTACTTATTATGTTATTATTGTTGTTAGCTACTTAGGTTAATTGTATATTTATGTATGTAATTTATATGCATCATTGTCTTACTCTGTTAAGTCAACTCAAGAGTAATATTAATTAATTATATAAAATATCCAGCAAATGTCTAGATCACGTGATATGAGACGCTCCTCCACGGCGTACCCACGCCACGCTCCCCAGTAGCGAAGAATCCGTGGCTTAGGTTAGACGTGTCTATTCGTTCTCTAGCCTTGACCTTTGTCTAAGTGCTTTATCAAGTCTTCTGCAATGCCCTAGGGGTATCAGGTATTAGTGACACGTTTAGTTAGGCCTAGGAAGGGATCCTGGTGGTAAGGTATCTCCTGTTTGGTAGGGATAATCATTTTGTATTGATTGTTGTATATATATATTTCGTATGTCTTGTGTAATATAGTAATGTTAAGTAATATTTGTTTGGTCTAACTCCTTACAGTATAGTTTCGCCCTTCCGGCATCACTCTTATTTTATTATACAATTACTTATTCACTTAAATTCATGTTTGCTAATCATTACTCCCTTTAAAACATAAATTGAATTAATTAATTATCTTCCCTTTTGTAATTCACTTATTTCAACTGGTCTTACTTTTTCAAGTACATTTAGTTGAGTAGGTTTTTGGTGAGGATAATTATTGCCGTGTTCCCTGTTTGTACCTTTATTTGTTAATAACTTGGGGTAGGATTCACTCCCCAAGTATAAAGAGTAGTGGGATCGCGACATCAGACACTCCAAGGAGCACCTCTGACACTCCCAAGTGCACCTCTGACACTCCCAGGCAAACCTCTGACACTCCCAGGTACACCTCAGACACTCCTAGGTACACCGCTGACACTCCCAGATACACCTCTGACACTCCACACCTGACACCCCAGGCACACCTCCGACACTCCCAGGTACACCTCCGACACTCCCAGGCACACCGGCTGACACTGCCAGGCACACCTCAGACACTGCCAGGCACCTCTGACACTCCCAAGTGCACCTCTGACACTCCCAGGCACACCTCAGACACTCCCAGGTACACCTCAGACACTCCCAGGTACACCTTTGACACTCCCAGGTACTCCACTGACATTACCTGGTACACCTCTGACACTCTCAGGTACACCGCGGACACTGCCAGGTACAACTCCGACACTCCCAGGAACCCCTCCGACACTCCCAGGTACACTTCTCACACTCCCAGGTACACCTCTGACATTCCAAGGTACACCTCTGACACTCCCAGGTACACCTCTGACACCCCTGGCACACCCCTGACACCACAGGTACACCTCTGACACCACAGTACACCCCGCAGACACTCCCAGGTGCCACCTTTGTACCCCAGGCACACCTCCTCTCTGACACTCCAGGCACACCTCTCATACCCCAGGTACAATTTCTGACACTCCTGGCACACCCCTGACACTCCTCAGAAACACCTGACACTCCCAGGTACACCTCCGACACTCCCAGGTACACTTCTTACACTCCCAGGTACACCTCTGACACTCCCAAGTACACCTCCGAAACTCCCTGGTACACTTCTTACACTCACAGGTACACCTCTGACACTCCCAGGTACTCCACTGACACTCCCTGGTACACCCCTGACACTCCCAGGCACACCTCTGATACTCACAGGTACACCCCAGACACTGCCAGGTACACTTCTCACACTCCTAGGTACACCTCTAACACTCCTAGGTACTCCCCTATCACTCCCTGATACACCTATAACACTCCCAGGTACACCGCTGTCACTCCCAGGTACACCGCTGACACTGCCAGGTACACCTCAGACACTGCCAGGTACACCTCAGACACTGCCAGGTACACCTCAGACACTCCCAGGTACACCTCAGACACTCCCAGGTACACCTCTGACACTCCCAGGTACACCTCCCCAACCTCCCAGGTACACCTTGACACTCCAGGTGCTCCACTGACACTCACGGCTGCGTCCGACACTCCCAGGCCACCTGACACTCTCAGGTACATCTCTGACACTCCCAGATACACCTCTGACACTCTCAGGTACATCTCTGACACTCCCAGATACACCTCTGACACTGCCAGGTACTCCACTGACACTCCCTGGTACACCCCTGACACTCCCAGGTACACCTCTGACACTCACAGGTACACTCCAGACACTCCCAGGTACACTTCTCACACTCCTAAGTACACCTCTAACACTCCTAGGTACTCCTCTATCACTCCCTGATACACCTCTAACACTCCCAGGTACACCGCTGTCACTCCCAGGTACACCGCTGACACTGCCAGGTACACCTCAGACACTGCCAGGTACATCTCAGACACTGCCAGGTACACCTCAGACACTCCCAGGTACACCTCAGACACTCCAAGGTGCACCTCTGACACTCCCAAGTGCACCTCTGACACTCCCAGGCACACCTCTGACACTCCCAGGTACACCTCAGACACTCCCAGGTACACCGCTGACACTACCAGGTACACCTCTGACACTCCCAAGTACACCTCTGATACTCCCAGGTACACCTCCGACACTCCCATCTGCACCTCCGACACTCCCAGGTACAATTCTTACACTCCCAGGTACACCTCCGACACTCCCAGGTACACCTCTGACACTCCCAGGTACACCTCTGACATTCCAAGGTACACCTCTAACACTCCCAGGTACTCCACTGACACTCCCTGGTACACCCCTGACACTCACAGTTACACCTCTGACACTCACAGGTACACCCCAGACACTCCCAGGTACACTTCTCCACCTCCTAGGCACACCTCTGACACTCCTAGGTACTCCTCTGTCACTCCTGATACACCTCTAACACTCTGGTGCACCATGCTCCCAGGTACACCTCTGACACTCTAGGTGCACCTTTGAGCACTTGGGTGCACCTCTGACCACTCCCAGGTACACTTCTTACACTCCCAGGTACACCTCTGACACTCCCAAGTACACCTCCGAAACTCCCTGGTACACTTCTTACACTCCCAGGTACACCTCTGACACTCCCAGGCACACCTGTGACACTCACAGGTAAACTTCTCACACTCCTAGGTACACCTCTAACACTCCTAGGTACTCCTCTATCACTCCCTGATACACCTCTAACACTCCCAGGTACACCGCTGTCACTCCCAGGTACACCGCTGACACTGCCAGGTACACCTCAGACACTCCCAGGAACACCTCAGACACTGCCAGGTACACCTCAGACACTCCCAGGTACACCTCAGACACTCCAAGGTGCATCTCTGACACTCCCAAGTGTACCTCTGACACTCCCAGGCACACCTCTGACACTCCTAGGTACACCCCTGACACTCCCAGGTACACCGCTGACACTCCCAGGTACACCTCTGACACCCTTGAGTGCACCTCCAGATACTGCCAGGTACATCTCAGACACTCCAAGGTGCACCTCCTGACACTCTAGAGTGAACCTCCTGACAGTCCTGGTGCACCGCCCCGGCACTCCCAGGTACCCTCTGACTTCTGGGTACACACCAGACACTCCCAGGTACACTTCTCACACTCCTAGGTACACCTCTGACACTCCTAGATACACTTCTCAGGCTCCCAGGTACACCTCCGACACTCCCAAGTACACCTCTGACACTCCCAGGTACTCCACTGACACTCCATGGTACACCCCTGACACTCCCAGGTACACCTCTGACACTCACAGGTACACTCCAGACACTCCCAGGTACACTTCTCACACTCCTGGGTACACCTCTAACACTCCTAGGTACTCCTCTATCACTCCCTGATACACCTCTAACACTCCCAGGTACACCGCTGTCACTCCCAGGAACACCGCTGACACTGCCAGGTACACCTCAGACACTGCCAGGTACATCTCAGACACTGCCAGGTACAACTCTGACACTCCCAGGCACACCTCTGACACTCCCAGGTACACCTCAGACACTCCCAGGTACACCGCTGACACTACCAGGTACACCTCTGACACTCCCAAGGTACACCTCCGACACTCCCATCTACACCTCCGACACTCCCAGGTACAATTCTTACACTCCCAGGTACACCTCCGACACTCCCAGGTACACCTCTGACACTCCCAGGTACACCTCTGACATTCCAAGGTACACCTCTGACACTCCCAGGTACTCCACTGACACTCCCTGGTACACCCCTGACACTCACAGGTACACCTCTGACACTCACAGGTACACCCCAGACACTCCCAGGTACACTTCTCACACTCCTAGGTACACCTCTGACACTCCTAGGTACTCCTCTGTCACTCCCTGATACACCTCTAACACTCACAGGTACACCGCCGACACTCCCAGGTACACCTCTGACACTCCTAGGTACACCTTTGACACCCCCAGGTACACCTCTGACACTCCCTGGTACACTTCTTACACTCCCAGGTACACCTCTGACACTCCCAGGTACTCCACTGACACTCCCTGGTACACCCCTGACACTCCCAGGCACACCTCTGACACTCACAGGTACACCCCAGACACTCCCAGGTACACTTCTCACACTCCTAGGTACACCTCTAACACTCCTAGGTACTCCTCTATCACTCCCTGATACACCTCTAACACTCCCAGGTACACCGCTGTCACTCCCAGGTACACCGCTGACACTGCCAGGTACACCTCAGACACTCCCAGGTACACCTCAGACAATGCCAGGTACACCTCAGACACTCCCAGGTACACCTCAGACACTCCAAGGTGCACCTCTGACACTCCCAAGTGTACCTCTGACACTCCCAGGCACACCTCTGACACTCCTAGGTACACCCCTGACACTCCCAGGTACACCGCTGACACTCCCAGGTACACCGCTGACACTGCCAGGTACACCTCAGATACTGCCAGGTACACCTCAGACACTCCAAGGTGCACCTCTGACACTCCCAAGTGAACCTCTGACAGTCCCTGGTACACCGCTGACACTCCCAGGTACACCTCTGACACTACCAGGTACACACCAGACACTCCCAGGTACACTTCTCACACTCCTAGGTACACCTCTGACACTCCTAGATACACTTCTCACGCTCCCAGGTACACCTCCGACACTCCCAAGTACACCTCTGACACTCCCAGGTACTCCACTGACACTCCCTGGAACACCCCTGACACTCCCAGGTACACCTCTGACACTCACAGGTACACTCCAGACACTCCCAGGTACACTTCTCACACTCCTAGGTACACCTCTAACACTCCTAGGTACTCCTCTATCATTCCCTGATACACCTCTAACACTCCCAAGTACACTGCTGTCACTCCCAGGTACACCGCTGACACTGCCAGGTACACCTCAGACACTGCCAGGTACATCTCAGACACTCCCAGGTAAAGCTCAGACACTCCCAGTAACACCTCAGACACTCCCAGGTGCACCTGTGACACTCCCAAGTGCACCTAAGACACTCCCAGGCACACCTCTGACACTCTCAGGTACACCTCCGACACTCCCAGGTACACCTCTGACATTCCCAGGTACACCTCTGACACTCCATAGTACACCTCTGACACTCCCAGGTACACCAATGACACACTCAGGTACACCTCTGATACTTCCAGGTACACCCCTGACACTTCCAGGTATACCAATGATACTGCCAGGTACACCGCTGACACTCCCAGGTACACCGCTGACACAGCCAGGTACACCTCAGACACTGACAGGTACACCTCAGACACTCCCAGGTACACCTCTGTCACTCCCAGGTACAACTCTGACACTCCCAGGTACACCTTAGACACTCCCAGGTACACCTCAGACACTCCCAGGTACCCCTGAGACACTCCCAGGTGCACCTCTGACACTCCCAGGTACACCTCTAACACTCCCTGGTACGCACCTGACACTCCCAGGTACACCACTGACACTCCCAGGTACACCTCTGGCACTCCCAGGTACACC
>NW_024730765.1:0-12808 GCF_018991925.1 Homarus americanus
CCTGATCGAGGTATAACGCAAAGTACCCTGATCGAGTATAACAAAGTGCCCTGATCGAGAATAACAAAGTCCCCTGATCGAGTTTAACAAAGTCCCCTTATCGAGTACAATAAATCCCCTTATCGAGTATAAAAAAAGTCCCAAGATCGAGTATAACAAAGCCCCCTGATCGAGTATAAGAAGGGCACCTGATCGAATATAACAATGTTCCTAGTCGAGTATATACAAAGGCCCCTGATCGAGTATAACAAAGTCCCCAGATCGAGTATAACAAAGTCCCCTCATCGAGTATAACAATGCCCCCTCATCGAGCATAAAAAAGCCCCCTGGTCGAGTATAACAAAATCCCCTGGTCGAGTATAACAAAGTCCCAAGATCGAGTATTTCAAAGGCCCCGAATCGAGTATAACAAAGCCCTCTCATCGAGTATAAAAAAGCCCCCTGCTCGGGTATAACAAAGTCTCTGATCGAGTACAACAAAGCCCTTTGATCGAGTATAACAAAGCCCCATCATCGAGTATAAAAAAGCCCCCTGGTAGAGTATAACACAGTTCCCTGGCCGAGTATAACAAACTCCCCTCATCGAGTATAACAAAGCCCCCTCATCGAGTTTAACAAAACCCCCTGATCGAGTATAAAAAAGCCCCCTGGTCGAGTATAACAAAGTCCCATGATCGAGTATAACAAAGGCCCCGAATCTAGTATAACAAAGTCCCCTGGTCGAGTATAATAAAGTCCCATTATCGAGTATAACAAAGGCCCCTGATCGAGTAAAACAAAGTCCCCTGATCGAGAATACTAAAGTCCCCTGGTCGAGTAAAACAAAGTCCCCTGGCCGAGTATAACAAAGTCCCCTGATCGAGAATAACAAAGTCCCCTCATTGAGTTTAACAAAGTCCGCTTATCGAGTACAATAAAGCCCTTTATCGAGTATAACAAAGTCCCCTTATCGAGTATAAAAAAGGCCCCTGGTCGAGTATAACAAAGTCCTTTGGTCGAGTATAACAAAGTCCCATAATCGAGTATAACAAAGGCCCCTTATCGAATATAAGAAAGGCCCCTGGTCGAGTATAACAAAATCGCCTGATCGAATATAACAAAGTCCCCTGATCGAGTATAACAAAGTCCACTAATCGAGTATAAGAAAGGCACCTGACCGAATATAACAAAGTCCCCTGATCGAGTATGAAAAAGGACCCTGGTCGAGTATAACAAAGTCCTTTTGTCGAGTGTAACAAAGTCCCATAATCGAGTATAACAAAGGCCCCTTATCGAATATAACAAAGGCCCCTGGTCGAGTATAACAAAACCCCCTGATCGAGTATGAAAAAGCCCCCTGGTCGAGTATAACAAAGTCCCCTGATCAAGTATAACAAAGTCCCCTGGTCGTATATAACAAAGTCCCCTGATCGAGTATAACAAAGTACCCTGATCGAGTATAACAAAGTGCCCTGATCGAGAATAACAAAGTCCCCTGATCGAGTATAACAAAGTCCACTAATCGAGTATAAGAAAGGCACCTGACCGAATATAACATAGTCACGAGTCGAGTAAAACAAACACCCCTGATTGAGTATAACAAAGCCCCCTGATCGGGTATAACAATGTCCCCTAATCAAGTATAACAAAATCCCCTGATCGAGTATAACAAAGTCCCCTGATCGAGTATAACAAACTCCCCTGATCGAGTAAAACATACACCCCTGGTCAAGTATAACGAAGTCCACTGATCGAGTATAACAAAGCCCCCTGATCGAGTATAACAAAGTCCCCTGATCGAGTATAACTAAGTGCCCTAATCGAGCATAACTAAGTCCCCTGATCGAGTATAACAAAGGACCCTAATGGAGTATAACATAGTCCCAAGATCGAGTATAACAAAGTCCTCTGATCGAGTATAACAAAGTCCTCTATCGAACATAATAATGTCCCGTAATCGAGTATAACAAAGCCCCCTGATCGAGTATAAGAAAGGCACCTGATCGAATATAACAATGTCCCTAGTCGAGTATATACAAATTCCCCAGATCGAGTATAACAAAGTCCCCAGATCGAGTATAACAAAGTCCCCTGATCGAGTATAACAAACCCCCTCATCGAGTATAAAAAGTATAAAAAAGCCCCCTGGTCGAATATAACAAAGTCCCCTGGTCGAGTATAATAAAGTCCCGTGATCGAGTATAACAAAGGCCCCTGATCGAGTATAACTAAGTACCCTGATCGAGTATAACAAAGGACCCTAATGGCGTATAACAAAGTCCCAAGATCGCATATAACAAAGTCTCCTGATCGAGTATAACAAAGTCCCATTATCGAGTATAACAAAGGCCCCTAATCGAGTATAACAAAGTCCCCTGATCGAGTATACTAAAGTCCCCTGGTCGAGTGAAACAAAGTCCCCTGGCCGAGTATAACAAAGTCCCCTGATCGAGTATATCAAAGCCCCCTCATCGAGTTTAACAAAACCCCCTGATCGAGTATAAATAAGGCCCCTGGTCGAGTATAACAAAGTCCCCTGGTCGAGTATAACAAAGTCCCATTATCGAGAATAACACAGGCCCCTTATCGAGTAAAACAAAGGCCCCTGGTCGAGAGCATATGAAGTCCTTTGGGCGAGGTATAACAAAAGTCCCATAATCAGTATAAAAGGGCTTACTATCAGATATAACAAAAGGCCCTGGTCCCGAAGCCCTCGCAAAATCCCCTGATCAGTATAACAAAGCCCTCTCTTTCAGTATAAAAAGCCCTGCTCGAGAGTACTCTCAAGTCTGATCCAGGTACAACAAAGCCCTCTGATCGAGTATAACCGCCCCCATCCTCAAGTATAAAAGCCCCTGGTCGAGTATATGCACGGATTCCCTGGCCGAATATAACAAAGTCCCCTCATCAGGTATAACAAAGCCCCCTCATCGGTTAACAAAACCCTGATGGGAGTATAAAAAACCCTGGTCGAGTATAGCAAAGTCCCTGGTCGAGTATAACAAAGTCCCTGATGCAATTATAACAAAGCCCTCTCGCCAGTATAAAAAGCCCCTGCTCGAGTATAACAAAGTCTCTGATCGAGTACAACAAAGCCCTTTGATTGAGTATAACAAAGCCCCATCATCGAGTATAAAAAAGCCCCCTGGTCGAGTATAACACAGTTCCCTGGCCGAATATAACAAAGTCCCCTCATCGAGTATAACAAAGCCCCCTCATCGAGTTTAACAAAACCCCCTGATCGAGTATAAAAAAGCCCCCTGGTCGAATATAACAAAGTCCCCTGGTCGAGTATAACAAAGTCCAATGATCAAGTATAACAAAGGCCCCTGATCGAGTATAACAAAGTACCCTGATCGAGTATAACAAAGTGCCCTGATCGAGAATAACAAAGTCCCCTGATCGAGTTTAACAAAGTCCCCTTATCGAGTACAATAAAGCCCCTTATCGAGTATAACAAAGTCCCCTGATCGAGTATAGCAAAGTCCCATTATCGAGTATAACAAAGGCCCCTGATCGAGTAAAACAAAGTCCCCTGATCGAGAATACTAAAGTCCCCTGGTCGAGTAAAAAAGTCCCTTGGCCGAGTATAACAACGTCCCCTGATCGAGAATAACAAAGTCCCCTGATCGAGTTTAACAAAGTCCCCTTATCGAGTACAATAAAGCCCCTTATCGAGTATAACAAAGTCCCCTTATCGAGTATAACAAAGGCCCCTAGTCGAGTATAACAAAGTCCTTTGGTCGAGTATAACAAAGTCCCATAATCGAGTATAACAAAGGCCCCTTATCGAATATAAGAAAGGCCCCTGGTCGAGTATAACAAAATCCCCTGATCGAATATAACAAAGTCCCCTGATCGAGTATAACAAAGTCCACTAATCGATTATAAGAAAGGCACCTGACCTAATATAACAAAGTCCCCTGATCGAGTATGAAAAAGCCCCCTGGTCGTGTATAACAAAATCCTTTTGTCGAGTGTAACAAAGTCCCATAATCGAGTATAACAAAGGCCCCTTATCGAATATAACAAAGGCCCCTGGTCGAGTATAACACAACCCCCTGATCGAGTATGAAAAAGCCCCCTGGTCGAGTATAACAAAGCCCCCTGATCGACTATAACAAAGTCCCCTGATCGAGTATAACTAAGTGTCCCTAATCGATATAACAAAGGACCCTAATGCCGTATAACAAAGTCCCAAGATCGAGTATAACAAAGTCCCCTGATCGAGTATAACAAAGGACCCTAATGGAGTATAACACAGTCCCCTGGTCGAGTATAACAAAGTCCCCTGATCGAGTATAACAAAGTCCCCAGATCGAGTATAACAAAGTCCCCTCATCGAGTATAACAATGCCCCCTCATCGAGTATAAAAAAGCCCCCTGGTTGCGTATAACAAAGTCCCTGATCAAGTATAACAAAGCCCTCTCATCGAGTAGAACAAAGCCCCCTCATCGAGCATAAAAAAGCGCCCTGGTCGAGTATAACAAAATCCCCTGGTCGAGTATAACAAAGTCCCCAGATCGAGTATAACAAAGTACCGTCATCGAGTATAACAAAGCCCCCTGATCGAGTATAAGAAAGGCACCTGATCGAATATAACAATGTTCCTTGTCGAGTATATACAAAGGCCCCTGATCGAGTATAACAAAGTCCCCAGATCGAGTATAACAAAGTCCCCTCATCGAGTATAACAATGCCCCCTCATCGAGTATAAAAAAGCCCCCTGGTTGCGTATAACAAAGTCCCTGATCAAGTATAGCAAAGCCCTCTCATCGAGTAGAACAAAGCCCCCTCATCGAGCATAAAAAAGCCCCCTGGTCGAGTATAACAAAATCCCCTGATCGAGTATAACAAAGTCCCAAGATCGAGTATTTCAAAGGCCCCAAATCGAGTATAACAAAGGCCACTGGTCGAAAATAACAATGTCCCCTGATCGAGTATAATAAAGTCCCCTGATCGAGTATAACAAAGTCCCAAGATCGAGTATAACAAAGCCCCCAGATCGAGTATATCAAAGTCCGCTGATCGATTACAACAAAGTCACCTGATCGGTTATAGCAAAGTCCCCTGAACGAGTATAACAAAGTCCCCTGATCGAGTATAACAAAGTCCCCTCGTCGTCTATAACAAAGTCCCCTGATTGAGCATACGAAAGACCCCTCATCGAGTTTAACAAATCCCCCTGATCGAGTATAAAAAAGTCCCCTGATCGGGTATACTAAAGTCCCCTGATCAAGTGTAACAAAGTCACAAGATCGAGTATAACAAAGCCCCCCGATCGAGTATAACAATGTCCGCTGATCAAGTATAACAAAGCCCCCTGATCGAGAATAACAAAGTCCCCTGGTCGAGTAAAACAAAGTCCCCTGGCCGAGTAAAACAAAGTCCCCTGTTCGAGTTTAACAAAGCCCCCTCATCGAGTTTAACAAAACCCCCTGATCGCGTATAAAAAAGCCCCCTGGTCAAGTATAACAACTCCCCTGGTCGAGTATAACAAAGTCCCATGATCGAGTATAACAAAGGCCCCTTATCGAGTATAACAAAGTCCCTGATCGAGTATAACAAAGTCCCCTGGTGGTATATAACAAAGTCCCCTGATCAAGTATAACAAAGTACCCTGATCGAGTATAACAAAGTGCCCTGATCGAGAATAACAAAGTCCCCTGATCGAGTATAACAAAGTCCACTAATCGAGTATAAGAAAGGCACCTTACCGAATATAACATAGTCACGAGTCGAGTAAAAAAACACCCCTCATTGAGTATAACAAAGCCCCATGATCGAGTATAACAATGTCCCCTGATCGAGTATAACAAAGTCCCCTGATCGTGTATAACAAAGTCCCCTGATCGAGTATAACAAAGTCCCCTGATCGAGTAAAACATACACCCCTGGTCAAGTATAACGAAGTCCCCTGATCGAGTATAACAAAGCCCCCTGATCGAGTATAATAAAGTCCCCTGATCGAGTATAACTAAGGGCCCTAATCGAGCATAACTAAGTCCCCTGATCGAGTATAACAAAGGACCCTAATGGAGTAAAACATAGTCCCACGATCGAGTATAACAAAGTCCTCTAATCGAGTATAACAAAGACCCCTGATCGAGTATACTAAAGTCCCCTCGTCGAGTTTAACAAAACCACCTTATCGAGTATAACAAAGGCCCCTGGTCGAGTATAACAAAGTACTTTGGACGAGTATAACAAAATCCCATAATCGAGTATAACAAAGGCCCCTTATCGAATATAACAAAGGCCCCTGGTCGAGTATAACAAAGTCCCCTGATCGAGTATAACAAAGCCCCCTCATCGAGTATAAAAAAGCCCCCTGCTCGAGTATAACAAAGTCTCTGATCGAGTACAACAAAGCGCTTTGATCGAGTATAACAAAGCGCCATCATCGAGTATAAAAAAGCCCCTTGGTCCATTATAACACAGTTCCCTGGCCGAGTATAACAAAGACCCCTCATCGAGTATAACAAAGCCCCCTCATCGAATTTAACAAAACCCCCTGATCGAGTATAAAAAAGCCCCCTGGTCGAGTATAACAAAGTCCCCTGGTCGAGTATAACAAAGTCCCATGATCGAGTATAACAAAGGCCCCGAATCTAGTATAACAAAGTCCCCTGGTCGAGTATAATAAAGTCCCATGATCAAGAAGGCAACAAAAGTCCCATGATCGAGTTTAACAAAGTCCCCTTATCGAGTACAATAAAGCCCCTTATCTAGTATAACAAAGTCAGCTGATCGAGTATAACAAAGTCCCATTATCGAGTATAACAAAGGCCCCTGATCGAGTAAAACAAAGTCCCCTGATCGAGAATACTATAGTCCCCTGGTCGAGTAAAACAAAGTCCCCTGGCCGAGTATAACAAAGTCCCCTGATCGAGTATAACAAAGCCCTCTCATCGAGTTTAACAAAACCCCCTGATCGAGTATAAATAAGACCCCTGGTCGAGTATAACAAAGTCCCCAGGTCGAGTATAACAAAGTCCAATGATCGAGTATAGCACAGGCCCCCTATCGAGTATAACAAAGGCCCCTGGTCGAGTATAACAAAGTCCTTTGGTCGAGTATAACAAAGTCCCATAATCGAGTATAACAAAGGCCCCTTATCGAATATAACAAAGGCCCCTGGTCGAGTATAAGAAAGTCCACTAATCGAGTATAAGAAAGGAACCTGACCGAATATTACAAAGTCCCCTGATCGAGTATGAAAAAGCCCACTGGTCGAGTATAACAAAGTCCTTTTGTCGAGTATAACAAAGTCCCATAATCGAGTATAACAAAGGCCCCTTATCGAATATAACAAAGGCCCCTGGTCGAGTATAACAAAAACCCCTGATCGAGTATGAAAAAGCCCCCTGGTCGAGTATAACAAAGCCCCCTGATCGAGTTTAACAAAGTCCCCTGATCGAGTATAACTAAGTGCCCTAATCGATACAACAAAGGACCCTAATGCCGTATAACAAAGTCCCCAGATCGAGTATAATAAAGTCCCCTGATCGAGTTTAACAAAGTCCCATGATCGAGTATAACAAAGCCCCCAGATCGAGTATAACAAAGTCCGCTGATCGATTACAACAAAGTCACCTGATCGGTTATAACAAAGTCCCCTGAACGAGTATAACAAAGTCCGCTGATCAAGTATAACAAAGCCCCCTGATCGAGAATAACAAAGTCCCCTGGTCGAGTAAAACAAAGTTCCCTGGCCGAGTAAAACAAAGTCCCTGTTCGAGTATAACAAAGCCCCCTCATCGAGTTTAACAAAACCCCCTGATCGAGTATAAAAAGCCCCCTGGTCGAGTATAACAACTCCCCTCGTCGAGTATACCAAAGTCCCATGATCGAGTATAACAAAGGCCCCTTATCGAGTATAACAAAGTCCCCTGATCGAGTATAACAAAGTCCCCTGATCGAGTAAAACAAACACCCTTGATCGAGTTTAACAAAACCCCCTGATCGAGTATAAAGAAGCCCCCTCTTCGAGTATAACAATGTCCTTTGGTCGAGTATAACAAAGTCCCATGATCGAGTATAACAAAGGCCCCTTATCGAGTATAAGGCCCCTTGTCGAGTATAACAAAGCCTCCTCATCGAGTTTAAAAAAAACCCTGATCGAGTATAAAAAAGCCCCCTGGTCGAGTATAACAAAGTCCCCTGGTCGAGTATAACAAAGTCCCATAATCGAGTATAACAAAGGCCCCTTATCGAGTATAACAAAAGCCCCTGGTCGAGTGTAACAAAAACCCCTGATCGAGTGCAACAAAGTCCCCTGATCGAGTATAAATAAGTGCCCTAATCGAGCATAACTAAGTCCCCTGATCGAGTATAACAAAGGACCCTAATGGAGTATAACAAAGTCCCAAGATTGAGTATAACAAAGTCCTCTGATCGAGTATAACAAAGTCCCCTGATCGAACATAACAAAGAACCCGTCATCGAGTATAAAAAAGCCCCCTAATCGAGTATAAGAAAGGCACCTGATCGAATATAACACTAGGGTGTGTCATAGGAGGGAAGATCAGCTAAAACTAATGGCCCATCACTTTTATGGTAGATTTTAGTGTATATAAACAGAAAATAATTTCAGTTTCAATATTTTGCAACCTTTTGCAAGGTAAATTTTAGCGTGAAATTTATCGAAAATCTAACGTACAGCTGCATTAGTGCATTCCAATTAAATAGTGAACATTGCTTTCTGACTTCATTCTTTAACAACCCAACTAACAATATTTTCTGTTTCAGATTCTGATGCATTTATAAGTTGATAATATTTGCAATGGCTGCTTGTGTCAGGACGAGGAACCAAAAATCCAGCCATCTCAGTCACTATCTTGGGTCTGGGAGAGCGCTCCTGAAGTCGGAGTTACCTACATTGAGAGATGCTTTGAGATGCGGTGTTTTAATCAGGCAAATCAGTGAAAAGAACCAAAGAACTTGCACAAACAAAGACATTGCCAGTGATATGACCAAAGCTGTCTTGGCACAGTACACTCTGGCTAACGCTCAGTTCAAGCCTCCAGTCATAACAAGTCAGAAGAAGATTAGTGAGAGACTGCTAGCCAGTTGGGAAAAGGCAAGAGATATCTCTCTTGGGAGAGGAAAACTTGCAGTTAAGGACAGTTTTGCCAAGCAACTGGACCAGTTATTTGACATAATTACTTGCAAGTGCCCAATTGTTTTCTGTCCTGAGTTTGGATGCGATCGTGACTGTAAATCCGAGGCCCACATCTCCTGTATTTGCAAGCGTGAACTGAAGATTCCTGTGATCGAACTGGCATTTGTCAAAGCACAGAGAGAGAAGACTGGCAGTATAGGGGCTCTCATGATTTCTAGCCAAGATATTCCGGAGTCCAAGAGACAGGAGGCTGCCACAGAGAGACAGATGAGGAGAAGAGTTGCCGAGGAAAAGAGACTTGAGAAGGCCCAGGGTGAGGTAAAAAAGGCCGATGATTGGAGTCAAGCTGATTCAGGGTTTAATGACTTCCCAATGGCTGATCCGAGTGCTGACCAGGAGAATGGTGACTTTGTCCCTAACCCAGAAAATAATGATCCCAAACCTTCCAGGCATAAGATTCGAAATAGGAAAGATATCCCGAGCATAGCTCTGGCCAGCATGCGACACCACACTGGTCTCAGAGAAACTGCAGAGATAGCAACAGCTGCCTGGATTGACTGTGGTTTGATAACACCTGATGATGTTCACCTGGTGATAGATCATTACAAAGTAAGGAGAGCTCAGGAGAAACTTGTCAGTTACCTAGAAGAGGAGTTTGATAAGGGGATAAGAGAAAATGGAATCAATTGTTTGTTCTTTGATGGGAGAAGGAATGACACTAAAGTGTTCATGAAAGTTGGAGATTCTGACAAGTTGTTCCCTGCCATGGTGAAGGAGGAACACTACTCCTGCTGCAGTGAACCAGGAGGGAAGTATTTGTGGCATTTCACTCCAGAAGAAAGATGACATCAGGAAACCAGCTGAGATAGTGGCAGATAACATTGTGAACTGGCTCAGAGAGAGGAACGTAGACCAGACCCTGCAGGCCATTGGAGGGGACAGCACCAACTTACGAACACAGGGTGGCAAGGGGGGGTCATACAGTGGATAGAGCGGAAGATTGGGAGGAAGCTGGTCTGGATTGTTTGTGACCTCCACACCAACGAGTTGCCACTCAGACATCTGATCCAAGAGCTGGATGGCAAGACTCTTTCAAACAACAGATGGTCTGGTCCTCTTGGCAAGATGCTGGACTCTGCCACTGAGTTAGAAATAAATCCGAGCTTTGAAAAAAATCACAGTTGGCCCTCCACTCGTTGAGCTTGCACATACTGTCATTGACGACCTGAGTACTGACCAGTACTATGGTTACATGATTTGCAGTGCCATCAAAACTGGGGTCATGCCTGATAGACTTGCTTACCTGCAGATAGGTCCAGTCTCACATTCTAGGTGGCTCACAACGGCTCTCAAGTTCTGCAGAATTTGGGTCGCTCATCATAAACTGAAAGGGAACCAACTACAACCTGAGACTTATTGTCCAATTCATCGTGAGTGTCTACTTGCCAAATTGGTTCAACACCAAGGTCAAAGTCATCGTTCTCCGAAGGTCGAGGCATGTTCTCTTCCAGCTTGAGCTCCTGAGGGAGTCAACCAAGGAAGGTTGTTCAGTTGTGGAGCAGACTGTGAGGAGATCTTCCTGGTATGCTCATCCCGAGGCAGTTCTGCGAACTAGCCTATACTGCAGTAAGGATGAGGAGGAGAAGAGTGGCAGTCAAAAAGATCTCTTGGATATAGAGACTTATGAGAGGATCTGGGCATGACGAATCAGTTGGTGACGATTCCTTCAGGGTCAGGAAGACTCCTGAAGTCAATCTAGGTGCCAAGACCCTCACTGATCTCATAGATCTGGATAACATCCAGGCTGGCAGTGAGCCCCCTCTTACCTGCAGCCTCACCAATGTTCAAGTCAGAGCTTTCCTGGACAACCCCATGCATGTCCCTGCCTCGCCCTCGCACAACCCAGAGTATAGAGCGTTGTGTACAGCAAGTGAGCGAGGCCAACAGTCACGTGTACAGCCAGGAGAGGAGGGAAGGCTACATCCGAGCTCAGGTGGTCAGCAGGGAGGTGATGAGTAGAAACAGAAGCAAGAAAGACATGTTCTCTATGGTGTGCAGCAACACCGGGTCGTAGTAGTAAAACCGGTTTTTGTATTTGATGATTTTGTTTTCTAAAGGAATATTAAATTTAATAAATGTGTCAAGATCATTCGTTTCACTATTCTGGATCATTTTCATCCTAATAAATTAACCTGATACATTTACTTTACTTTAAATAAGCTATTTTGTTGTGTTGGTAAAAGGGTGGGAATACTGAATTTTCATAAGATTTCAAGTTAAAATTTACCAAGCAAAAAATGAAAACTTTTCAAATCTGAAGATATCCCATGATTCTGCACATAGAACTACATCATTAATACCATGGGCCGATTTTTCAAACTAAAAAAAAAAAATTCGCCTCCGTATGACACACCCTGATATAACACTGTCCCTAGTCGAGTATATACAAAATCCCCAGATCGAGTATAACAAAGTCCCCTGATCGAGTATAACAAAGTCCCCTGGTCGAGTATAATAAAGTCGCATGATCGAGTATAACAAAGTCCCCAGATCGAGTATAACTAAGTCCCCTGATCGAGTATAACAAAGGACCCTAATAGCGTATAACAAAGTCCCAAGATCGCGTATAACAAATTCTCCTGATCGAGTATAACAAAGTCCCCTGATCGAGTATAACAAAGTACCCTGATCGAGTATAACAAAGTGCCCTGATCGAGAATAACAAAGTCCCCTGATCGAGTATAACAAAGTCCACTAATCGAGTATAAGAAAGGCACCTGACCGAATATAACAAAGTCACGAGTCGAGTAAAACCAACACCCCTGATTGAGTATAACAAAGCCCCCTGATCGAGTATAACAAAGTCCCCTGATCAAGTATAACAAAATCACCTGATCGAGTATAACAAAGTCCCCTGATCGAGTATAACAAAGTCCCCTGATCGAGTAAAACAAGCACCCCTGGTCGAGTATAACAAAGTCCCCTGATCGAATGTAACAAAGCCCCCTGATCGAGTATAACAAAGTCCCCTTAACGAGTATAACAAACTGCCCTAATCGAGCATAACTAAGACCCCTGATCGAGTATAACAAAGGACCCTGATCGAACATATCAATGTCCCGTCATCGAGTATAACAAAGCCCCCTGATCGAGTATAAGAAAGGCACCTGATCGAATATAACAATGTCCCTAGTCGAGTATATACAAAGTCCCCAGATCGAGTATAATAAAGCCCCAGATCGAGTATAACAAAGTCCCCTGATCGAGTATAACAAACCCCCTCATCGAGTATAAAAAAGCCCCCCTAGTCGAGTATAACAAACTCCGCAGATCGAGTACAACAAAGTCACCTTATCGAGAATAACAAAATCCCCTGATCGAGTATAACAAAGCCCCCTGATCGAGTATACCAAAGCCCATGATCGAGTATAAAAAAGTCCCCTAATCGAGTTTAACAAAGTCCCTTGAACGAGTATAACAAAATCCCCTGGTCGTGTATAACAAAGTCCCCTGGTCGAGTATTAGAAAGTCCCCTGATCGAGTATAACAAAGCCCCCTCATCGAGTTTAACAAAACCCTCTGATCGAGTATAAAAAAGCCCCCTGGACGAGTATAACAATGTCCCCTGGTCGAGTAAAATAAAGTCCCATGATCGAGTATAACAAAGGCCCCTGATCGAGTATAACTAAGTCCCCTGATCGAGT
>NW_024730766.1:5000-8541 GCF_018991925.1 Homarus americanus
ACTGTATATTAGAGGGGGTACGAGGGGGAGGCTACTGGGAGAGGGGTTCAGAGGGGGGTGAGAGTACTGGGGAGGGGTTCAGTGGGAGTGGGGGTAGGATACAGAGTGGGGAGGGATACTAAGGGGTAGAGGGCTACAAAGTGGGAAGGGAGAGTACAAGGGGGAAATGAAGGTTACAGGGTGGAGGGGAGGTTACAGGGAGGGGAAGAGAGGTTACAGGGAGGAGAAGAGAGGTTACAGGGAGAGGACGAGAGGTTACAGGGAGGGGAAGAGAGGTTACAGGGAGGAGAAGAGAGGTTACAGGGAGGGGACGAGAGGTTACAGGGAGGGGAAGAGAGGTTACAGGGAGGGGACGAGAGGTTCAGGGAGAGGAAGAGATGTTACAGGTGAGAGGGAGAGATGTTACAAGGAGAGGAAGACATGTTACAGGTGAGAGGGAGAGATGTTACAGGTGAGAGGGAGAGATGTTACAGGGTGGAAGGGAAGTTACAGGTGAAAGGGAGAGATGTTACAGGGAGAGGAAGAGATGTTACAGGGTGGAAGGGAAGTTACAGGTGAGAGGGAGAGATGTTACAGGGAGAGGAAGAGATGTTACAGGGTGGAAGGGAAGTTACAGGTGAGAGGGAGGTTACAGGGAGGGAAAGGAAGGTTACAAGGGGAGAAGGGAGGTGAAGGAAGGTTAGAGGGAGGGGAGGGAAGGTTACAGGGAGAGGAAGAGATGTTACAGGGTGGAAGGAAGGTTACAAGGGGGAGGGGGGGAGGTTAAAGGGGGGTGAAGGGGGCTGAGTCACGCGTAATACTGAATATAATGGGGTGATGGGTCAAGCTTAATGGGGTGATGGGTCAAGCTTATCTTATCTGGCAACATCTATCAGCGGAGAGGTAAATATTTATACTTTATTCGTTATTTGTTCTTTGTCAGAGTGATGTTTTGGGTTCTCGTTATTTGTTCGTTGTCAGAGAGGTTTTTGGTTGGCTAATTTTACGGACTTTTCTTTTCCTCGTTGTCATATATGTTTATATTTATCGTTATTATGTTAGTTTCATCTCCTCAAAAGTTAGTGTGTAGGGTTGTGCTTTTATATGTCTGTCTGTCTATCTGTCTGTCTGTCTGTCTGTCTGTCTGTCTGTCCTTAGTTATTTAGGATCACCTGAAAGCTAATGTTAATATTGTTCATTTTTATGGACCTGTCTTGATACAAGCTTTCATACAGTGAACTGAAGTTGAAGCCGAGGCATTATCTACAACTCCTCCCCCCCTTCCTTCTCCCATTCCCCTCACCGCCCCTCCTCTTCCTTAACCCCCTTCCCGCCTCCTGCCCTCGCCTCCTTCCCTCACCTTTACCCCTTCCTCCCACTTCCCCATCCTCACCTCACCTCCTTCCCTCACCCTTACCCCTTCCTCCCACTTCCCCATCCTCACCTCACCTCCTTCCTTCACCCTTACCCCTTCCTCCCACTTCCCCATCCTCACCTCACCTCCTTCCCTCACCCTTACCCCTTCCTCCCACTTCCCCTTCCTCCTCTCACCTTCCTCCCCTTCCTCCTCTCACATCTCCTCCCCTCACCTTCCTCTTCCTCTTTAACAAAAAACTTGAGAACTTTACGCTATGGGGCCTTAATATACAGGTAGCAGCAGAACATTTTAGTAGCTGTAGGTATCTGACACACACACACACACACACACACACACACACACACACACACACACCATTAAAACCTGTAATATAATCAAGAAGTTATGTATAGGGTAAAAAATATATCACCTATCTTACACGGTAAACATGTTGGTCAATTATAAGATTATTTATGTAATGAGTGACAGTCGTGTGGGAGATGATGGAGAGTGAGTGAGACGGCGTTTAGAAATCCTGACGGAGGAGGAACCATGGTGTTTAGGAGTCGTTCGGATCCTTGTTACGTCGTGTCGTTCATTAATGTTACTCGAGTTGTGTTTCTGGGGGTGGAGGGGAGGGGGTTGGGGGAAGGAGGAGGGAGGAGGAGGAGAGTGGATGGGACTGGGGGATTGAGAGATAGAGGAGGGGGGAGAGAGGGACTGGGGCAGGGAGAGAGGGACTGGGGCAGGGAGAGAGGGACTGGGGCAGGGAGAGAGGGACTGGGGCAGGGAGAGAGGGACTGGGGCAGGGAGAGAGGGACTGGGTGAGGGAGAGAGGGACTGAGGGAGGGAGAAATGGAGGTGGAGGGAGAGAGTGAGGAGGAGGCGGGAATGTCTCGTGATTGTGCCTTCATTTTATTTGTAAGAAAAGTTAGTGTGATTGTGTGGTTTTGTGGTGATTGTAATGACAGTGAATGTATCTTATGCTGGTGTTCGACGAGGGACAAATTCTTTCATTAACTTAAATTACTGCTTCATGGTCGTGTGAAGGCAGGTGTGGTGGTTGTAGGGGTGGTGGTAGATGGGTGGGTGGTGGTAGGGGTGGTGGTAGATGGGTGGTGGTAGATGGGTGGAGTTAAGGGTGATGGTAGATGGGCGATGGTGGTGGTGATAGATGGGTGGTGGTGGTGGTGGTAGGGGTGTGGTTGGTGGTAGGGGTATTGTTGGTGGTGGTAGTGATGTTGGTGGTGGTTGGGGTGTTGTTGGTGGTAGGGGGTGTTGTTGGTGGTAGTGATGTTGGTGGTGGTAGGGTGTTGTTGGTGGTAGGGTGTTGCTGGTGGTAGGGGTGTTGCTGGTGGTAGGGTGTTGCTGGTGGCAGTGTTGCTGGTGGCAGGGGGTGTTGGTGGTGGTAGGGGTGTTGTTGATGGTAGGGGGTGTTGTTGGTAGGTGTTGTTGGTGTAGGGGTGTTGTTGGTGGTAGGGTTGTTGGTGGTAGGGGTGTTGTTGGTGGTAGGGGGTGTTGGTGGTGGTAGTGATGTTGGTGGTGGTAGGGGTGTTGTTGGTGGTGGTGATGTTGGTGTTAGTAATGGTGGTGGTGTGTTGTGAGGACAGATGGTCACTGCAGCCTCTGTGTGGGTGGGGGAACTAACCTGCACCAGCCTCTCATTAACATATAATGAACATATTCTCTCTCTCTCTCTTTCTCTCTCTCAAACATTGTGACTTTGTCTGTCTGTCTTTTTAACATTATCTTTTCCCCTTGTCTGAGCAGAGGTCTACAGAGGGTGATTATCAGACGCCAGTGGTCAGGATATTGTGACGTTTAATGTTAAGAGTTTCTCCCAGAGGTGTTTAATTCTGTACCTAAGAGTTTACTGGGCTATTTGTCACACTCACAGCCCTGAAACTTCTTGGAGACACTACCATAAACAGCCTCATCATCTCTGACTCCTCATCTTGCCACCCTCAACTCTGATTGTCACCCGCTTGTCTCTGAAGCCTGACACAAACAAGCTACTGTGGCTCCCCTCTCATATGGGTCTCGGTCAACGTGTTAGAATTGATGCCTTAGCTGAACTCGCATCTTACAAAGACATTATTAAATACAATCTAGGTCTAAGAAATACATAATCCTAAAACCTGTAATCAGAAAAGAAGTTGTTGATGAATTTGAAGCAAGCAGACAGGTGCAAATAGACATTGAGCA
>NW_024730767.1:0-7267 GCF_018991925.1 Homarus americanus
CCCGGCCCTCACATACCGGGTCATGGAGCTGAAGGAGTGCCTGGCCATCACACCACGATTCATGGCACTGAACGGGTGCCCGGCGATCACACCCTTGGTCGTGGCACTAAAAAGAAGCCCGGCCCTCACACCCAGTGTCATGTGAAGGGATGCCCAGACCTCACAGGCCGGTTCATAGCTCTGTAGGGGTGCCCGGCTCTCACACCCCGATTCATGGCACTGAAGGGGTGCCCGGCCCTCACACCCCGGGCCATGGTGTTGGAGAGGTGTCCGGCCCTCACACCCCGGCAATGGTGCTGGAGAGGTGCCCGGCCCTCACACCCCGGGCCATGGTTGTGAAGGGGTGCCCCGCCCTCACACACCGGGTCATGTCACTAAAGGGGTGCCTGGCCTCACACCCAGGTCATGCGTCACTGAAATTCGTACCCGGCCATCAAACCCCGATTCATGGCACTGAAAGGGTGCCCGTCCCTCACACCCGTGTCATGTGAAGGGGTGCGCGGCCCTCACACCCGTGGTCATAGACCTAAACGAGTGCCCGGCCCTCACACCCCTGGTCATAGACCTAAACGAGTGCCCGGCCCTCACACCCCTGGTCATAGACCTAAACGAGTGCCCGGCCCTCACACCCCGGGTTTTGGGGCTGAAGGTGTGCCCCGCCCTCGCACCCCGGGTCATGGCACTGAAGGAGTGACCGGCCCTTACACCCCGGGTTATGGCACTGAAAGGGTGCCCGGCCCCCACACACCCCGGGTCATGTCATTGAAAGGGTGCCTGGACCCACACCCCGGTGTCATGTCACTGAAAGGGTGCCCGGCCCTCAAACCCCGGGTCATAGCACTGAAGGGGTGCCCGGCCCTCATACCCTGGATCATGGTGCTGGAGGGGTGCCCCGCCCTCACACTCCGATTCATGGCACTGAAATCGAGCCCGGCTCTCACACCCTGGGTCATGGCACTGAAAAGGTGCCCGGCCCTCACACCCCGGGACATGGCACTGAAGCGGTGCCCGGCCGTTAAACTCCGGGCCATGGTGCTGGAGGGGTGTCCGGCCCTGACACCCCGGGCCATGGTGTTGGAGAGGTGTCCGGCCCTGACACCCCGGGCCATGGTGCTGGAGAGGTGCCCGGCCCTCACACCCCGGGCCATGGTGCTGAAGGGGTGCCCCGCCCTCACACCCCGGGCCATGGTGCTGGAGGGGTGCCCGGCCCTCACACCCCGGGTCATGTCATTGAAGAGGTGACTGGCCCTCACACCCAGGGTCATGTCTCTGAAAGGGTGCCCGGCCCTCACACCCCGGGTAATAGCACTGAAGGGGTGCTCGGCCCTCATACCCCAGGTCATGGTGCTGGAGGGGTGACAGGCTCTCACACCCTTATTCATGGCACTGAAATCGAGGCCGGCCCTCACACCCCGGGTCATGGCGCTGAAGGGATGCCCGGCCCTCACACCCCGATTCATGGCACTGGAGGGGTGCCCGGCCCTCACACCCCGGGTCATGTGAAAGGGTGCCCGGCTCTCACACCCCGGGTCATGTGAAGGGGTGCCCGGCCCTCACACCCCGGTTCACAGCACTGTAGGGTTGTCCGGCCTTCACACCCCATTTCATGGCATTGAAATAGTGCCCGGCCCTCACACCCCAGGTCATGTCACTGAAGGGGTGCCCGGCCGTCACACCCCTGGCCATGGCACTGAAGGTGTACCCGGCCCTCACACCCCTGGTTATAGACCTAAACGGGTGCCCGGCCTTCACACCCCGGGTCATGGCACTGAAAGGGTACCCGGCAAACACACACCGGGTCATGTCATTGAAGGGGTGCCTGGCTCTTATACCCCGTGTTATGGTGCTAGAGGGGTGACCGGCCCTCACCCCGATTCATGGCACTGAAATCGAGCCCGGCCCTCACACCCCGGGTCATGGTGCTGGAGGTGTGCCCGGCCTTTACACCCCGTTTCATGGCACTGAAAGGGTGCCCGGCTTTCACACCCCGGTTCATGTCACTGAAGGGGTGCCCGGCCTTCACACCCCCGGCCATGGAACTGAAGGGGTGTCTTCCGCCTCACACACACCGGGTCATGGTGCTGAAGGGGGGTGCCTGGCCCTCACACCCAGGGTCATGGTGCTGAGGGTGCCTGGCCCCAACACACCGGGTCATGTCACTATAGAGGTGCCAGGCCCTCACACTCCGGGTCATGTCACTGAAGGGGTACCTGGCCCTCACATCCCCGGTCACAGACATGAGGTGCCCGCCGTCGCCACCCCTGGCCATGGTACCGAAGGTGTGCCTGGCCTCACACCTGTGGACTTAGAGCTAAACGAGTGCCCGCCTCACACCCCTGGTCATAGACCCAAACGAGTGCCCGGCCTCACACCCCGGGTCATGGGCTGAAGGGGTGCCCGGCCTCACACCGGGTCATGGCACTGAAGGAGTGACCGGCCTCACACTCCGGGTCATAGCACTGAGGCACCTGGCTCACACACCCCGGGTCATGTCATTGAAGGGTGCCTGGCCTCACACCCCGGGTCATGTCACTGAACAGGTGCCTGGCTCCTCACACCCCTGGGTCATAGCACTGAAGGGGTGCCTGCCTCCTACCCCAGGACATGATGCTGGCGTGCCCGGCCTCACAACCCGATTATCTATGGCACATTGAAAGGGGGTGCCCGGCCCTCACACCCTTCGGGGTCATGTGAAGGGTGCCCGCCCTCACACCCCGGTTCACAGCACTGCAGGGTTGCCTGGCCTTCACACCCCATTTCATGGCACTGAAGGTGTGCCCGGCCCTCACACCCCTGGTTATAGACCTAAACTGCGCCCTGGCCCTCACACCCCTGGTTATAGACCTAAACTGGTGCCTGGCCCTCACACTCCGAGTCATGGCACTGAAAGGGCACCCGGCAAACCCACACCTGGCCATGCACTGAAGGTGTGCCCGGCCCTCACACCCCGGGTCATGGCACTGATGAGGTGCCCGGCCCTCACACCCCTGGTCATGTACCTAAAGTGGTGCCCGGCCCTACACCCCGGGTCATGTGAAGGGGTGCCCGGCCCTCACACCCCGGGTCATGTCACTGAAGGGGTGCCCGGCCCTCACACTCTTGGTCATGTCACTGAAGGGGTGCCCGGCCCTCACAGCCCGGGTCATGGCACTGTTGAGGTGCCCGGCCCTCACACCCCTGGTCATGTACCTAAAGTGGTGCCTGGCCCTACACCCCGATTCATGGTACTAAAAGGGTGCCCGGCCCTCACACCACGGGCCATGGTTCTGGAGGGGTGTCCGGCTAGGACACCCCGGTTCATGACACTGAAGGGGTGCCCGGCCCTCACACCATGGGCCATGGTTCTGGAGGGGTGTCCGGCCAGGACACCCCGGTTCATGACACTGAAGGGGTGCCCTGCCCTCACACCCCGGGCCATGGTGCTGGAGGGGTGCCCGGCCCTCACACCCCGGGCTATGGTGCTGGAGGGATGCCCAGCCCTCACATACCGGGTCATGGAGCTGAAGGGGTGCCCGGACATCACACCCCGGGTCATGTCACTGAAGGGGTGCACGGCCCTCACACCCCGGGTCATGGACCTAAAAGGGTGCCCAGCCCTCACACCCCAGGTCATGGAGTTGAATCGGTTCCCGGCCCTCACACCACGGGTCATGGAGCTGAAAGGGTGCCCGGCCGTCACACCCCGGGTTATAGCACTGAAGCGGTGCCCGGCCGTCACACCCCTGGCCATGGCACTGAAGGTGTGCCCGGCCCTCACACCCCTGGTTATAGACCTAAACGGGTGCCCGGCCCTCACACCCCGGGTCATGGGGCTGAAGGGGTGCCCGGCCCTCACAGGCCGGGTCATGGCACTGAATGAGTGACCGGCCCTCACACCCCGGTTCATGGCACTGAAAGGGTGCCCGGCCCACTCCCTCCGGGTCATGTCATTGAAGGGGTGCCCGGCCCTCACACCCCGGGACATGTCACTAAAGGGGTGCCTGGCCCTCACACCCCGGGTCATATCACTCAAGGGTTGCCCGGCCCTCATACCCCGGGTCATGGTGCTAGAGGGGTGCCGGCCCTCACACCCCGATTCAAGGAAATAAAATCGAGCCCGGCCCTCACACCCCGTTTCATGGCACTGAAAGGGTACCTGGCAAACACACCCTTGGCCATGGCACTGAAGGGGTGCCAGGCCCTCACACTCCTGGTCATGTCACTGAAGGGGTTCCCGGCCCTCACACCACAGGTCATGGCACTGAAGCGGTGCCCGGCCGTCACACCCATGGACATGGCACTGAAGGGGTGCCCGGCCCTCACACCCCGGGTCATGTCAGTGAAAGGGTGCCCGGCCCTCACACCTCGATTCATGGAACTAAAATCGAGCCCGGCCCTCACACCCCGTTTCATGGTACTGAAGGGGTGCCCTGCCCTCACACCCCGTTTCACTTGTGGCACTGAAGGGGTGCCCAGCCCTCACACCCCGTTTCATAGCACTGTAAGGGTGCCAGCCCTCTACACAGGACAGCATGTCACCCCTAAGGGTGCTAGCTTCCTCACCGGGTCATGTCACTGAAGCAGTGCACAGCCCTCATACCCCGGGTGTGGGGCTGAAGGGTGCCAGTTTCTCACACCCGGGTATAGCACTGAAGGTGACCGGCCCTCACACCCAGCTCATTGCACTGAAAGGTGCCCAGCTTCCTCAGGTCTGTGTCATTGAAGAGGTGCCCGGCCCTCACACCCCGGTTCACGTCACTGAAAGGGTGCCCGGCCCTCACACCCCGGGTCATGTCACTATAGAGGTGCCAGGCCCTCACACTCCGGGTCATGTCACTGAAGAGGTACCCGGCCCTCACATCCCGGGTCATGGCACTGATGAGGTGCCCGGCCGTCACACCCCTGGCCATGGCACTGAAGGTGTGCCGGGCCCTCACACCCGTGGTCATAGAGCTAAACGAGTGTCCGGCCCTCACACCCCTGGTCATAGACCTAAACGATTGCCCGGCCCTCACACCCCTGGTCATGGGGCTGAAGGGGTGACCAGCCCTCACACCCAGGGTCATAGCAATGAAGGGGTGCTTGACCCTCATACCCCAGGTCATGGTCCTGGAGGGGTGACCGGCCCTCACACCCTTATTCATGGCACTGAAATCGAGGCTGGCCCTCACACCCCTGGTTATAGACCTAAACGGGTGCCCGGACCTCACACCCCGGGTCATGGCACTGAAAGGGTACCCGGCAAACGCACACCGTGTCATGTCATTGAAGGGGTGCCAGCCCTTATACCCAGTGGCATGGTGCTAGAAGGGTGCCCGGCCCTCACACCCCGATTCATGGCACTGAAATCGATGCCGGCACTCACACTCCGGGTCATGGTGCTGTAAGGGTGCCCGGCCCTCACACCCCGGGTCATGGTGCTGTAAGGTTGCCCGGCCCTCACACCCCGGGTCATGTCACTGAAGGAGTCACCGGCCCTCACACCCAGGGTCATGGCACTGAAAGGGTGCCCGGCCCACACACTCCGGGTCATGTCATTGAAGGGGTGCCCGGCCCTCACACCCCGGGTCATGTCACTGAAAGGGTTCCCGGCCCTCACTCCCCGGGTCATAGCATTGAAGGGGTGCCCGGCCCATATACCCTGGGTGATGGTGCTGGAGGGATGCCCGGCCCTCACACCCCGATTCATGGAACTAAAATCGAGCCCGGCCCTCACACCCCGTTTCATGGCACTGAAGGGGTGCCCGGCCCTGACGCCCCGGGTCATGTCACTGAAGGGGTTCCCGGCCCTCACACCCCAGGTCATGGCACTGAAGCGGTGCCCGGCCGTCACACCCATTGTCATAGACCTAAACGGGTGCAGGGCCATCACACCAGGGCCATGGGGCTGTAGGGGTGCCCGGCCCTCACACCCCGGGTCATGGCACTGAAGGAGTGACCGGCCCTCACACACCGGTTCATGGTACTGAAAGGGTGCCCGGTCCACTCACTCCGGGTCCTTAGCACTGTAGGGAGTGCCGGCCCTATACCCCGGGTAATGTGGTGCTGGGAGGGATGCAGCCCTCACCCCGATTCATGGAATAAATCAGGCCCGGCCCTCACACCCCGTTTCATGGCACTGAAGGGGTGCAGCCCCTGATGGCCCCAGGTCACATGTCACTGGAAGGTTCGGCCCTCACACCCCCAGGTCATGGCACTGAAGCGGTGCCCGGCCCCACTCACTCCGGGTCATGTCATTGAAGGGTGCCCAGCCCTCACACCCCCGTTCCTGCTTCAGAAAAAGGGTGCCCGGCCCTCACACCCCGGTTCATGGCATTGAAGGGGTACCTGGCCCTCACACTCCGGGTCATGGTGCTGGAGGGGTGCCCGGCCCTCACACCCCGGGACATGTCACTAAAGGGGTACCTAGCCCTCACACCCCGGGTCATGTCACTGAAGCGGTGCACGGCCCACATACCCCGGGTCATGGACCTAAAGGGGTGCCCGACCCTCACACCACAGGCCATGGGGTTGAAGCGGTTCCCGGCGCTCACACCACGGGTCATGGAGCTGAAGTGGTGCCCGGCCATCACACCCCGATTCATGGCACTCAAAAGGTGCCCGGCCCTCACACCCCGTGTCATGTGAAGGGGTGCCCGGCCCTCACACCCTGGTTCATTGCTCTGTAGGGGTGCCCGGCCCTCACACCCAGTTTCATGGCACTGAAGGAGTGCCCGGCCCTCACACCCCGGCTCATGGCACTGAAGGGGTGCCCGGCCCTGACGCCCCTTGTCATGTCACTGAAGGGGTGCCCGGCCCTCACACCCCGGGTCATGGCACTGAAGCGGTGCCCGGCCGTCACACCCCTGGCCATGGCACTGAAGGTGTGCCCGGCCCTCACACCCTTGGTTATAGACCTAAACGGGTGCCCGTCCCTCACACCCCGGTTCATGGCACTGAAAGGGGGCCCGGACCACACACCACGGGTCATGTCATTAAAGGGGTGCCCGGCCCTCATACCCTGGGTCATGGTGCTTGAGGGGTGCCCGGACCTCACACCCCGATTCTTGGCACTGAAATCGATCCCGGCTCTCACACCCCGGGTCATAGTGCTGAAGGGTTGCCCGGCCCTCACATCCCGGGTCATGGCACTGAAGGAGTGACGGGCCCTCACACCCCGGGTCATGGCACTCAAAGGGTGCCCGGCCCACACACTCCAGGTTCATGTCACTGAAAGGGTGCCCGGCACTCACACCCCGGGTCATAGCACTGAAGGGGTGCCCGGCCCTCATACCCCGGGTCATGGTGC
>NW_024730768.1:0-7684 GCF_018991925.1 Homarus americanus
AAAACTTTTCAAGAGTTACAAGATGCCTATGAAGTGCTGCGCAATGGTCACTTCTTGGACAGGGGCTCCAGTGACACAACCCCCGAGACCCAGGAGACGACACCCAAACGAATGCCCACTTTCGTATGCAGACCTCAAGTGACAGTAAATCTGTCAATAAACCGTTCAAGTAAGTCATACTCCGGCCCCCCAGACTCCAACGCCAAGTTTTACAGCGTTTTCCAGAAGCTCTTCCGAGAGATCTCTTTCTGGGAGATGAAATGCAAACAAAACACCAGCAAGCTGCCACCACCAAGCTTTGGACGAAGCTCCACCCCATTAAAAGATGTCAAAACCTTTTATAAATACTGGGCCGAATTTTCCACCAAAATGTACGTGCGGCCAAAGGGCAAGCACAATTGGGTGCTAATCTCCACTAAACCTCCCTCAGAAACCAGCCTATAATCTGTTCAGCAACATCGGGAACAGTTCAACACCGAAGTTCGCTCTTTGGTGAACTTCCTACTAAAGCAAGATGAACGGCTGAACCAAAAATGAATACAATGAACTACAACACCCACACCCTACAGGACAGTAACCACCTTTGGCTGCAGCCCAGCCAAAACACACACACCCTACAGGACAGTAACCACCTTTGGCTGCAGCCCAGCCAAAACACACACACCCTACAGGACGGTAACCACCTTTGGCCGCAGCCCAGCCAAAACACACACACCCTACAGGACGGTAACCACCTTTGGCTGCAGCCCAGCCAAAACACACACACCCTACAGGACAGTAACCACCTTTGGCTGCAGCCCAGCCAAAACACACACACACACACACTTTGTTGGTTGGTTGAAACTTTTGATATTGAAACAATTTATTTAGCCAGAAGAACACAGATACGGAGTCGATAAAAATCATAACATTAACATGGCTGAGCCAGTTGAGAGCCAGACGTCTCTTGTAAGCACCTGATATATACTGTACATTTATCTCAAGGAAGTATTATGTAACATTTATTATCATCTGAAATAGTACAATAGCATGGTGGTAATAAGAACATCAGAATGTTACCACGGTTATCACTTCGATATTTATTAATTTTCTACATTTATATTATTACTAGCAGAAACGCCGCTCATTCGCTAGGCCACGGTAGGACGCCACCCTCCGGGAGGCTCAACATTGTCTCACTGTTCAGTCCCCAAAACAACTTCTTCCATCAATAGTTCATTACCGGTGTATGTAAGTTCCACTGCAACGGTACAGCAAAGTATATTTTTTTTAGCATTAAACTTATTATTTTATTGTCTAATCATCACTACATATGACACCATCCATCATCACTACATATAACACCACCCATCATCACTACATATAACACCATCCATCATCACTACATATAACACCACCCATCATCACTACATATAACACCATCCATCATCACTACATATAACACCATCCATCATCACTACATATAGCACCACCCATCATCACTACATATAACACCACCCATCATCACTACATATAACACCACCCATCACCACTACATATAACACCATCCATCATCACTTCATATAACACCATCCATCATCACTACATATAACACCACCCATCATCACTACATATAACACCATCCATCATCACTATATATAACACCATCCATCATCACTACATATAACACCATCCATCATCACTATATATAACACCATCCATCATCACTACATATAACACCATCCATCACCACTGCAGATCGGTAAAGTAGTTTCCGAGATTCTCGTGCGGACACACACACACACAAACAAACAGACATACTTCTTTGTTTTATATAGATAATAGATTCACACACACACTAACTATTGGCCGGTACGGTTAAGACCGAGATAAGAAAAGCCAAGAGGAACTATGAACCGAAGGAAGCAGGGGAGGCGAAAACAAACCCCAAAGGATTCTACCAAATGTATCAAACTAAAACACGAGATAAGATTGGACCAATACGTTCAGACACCGGCGAGCTAACTGATAACGACGGAGAAATGAGTAATAATCTGAATAAATATTTTTCAACAGTTTTCACCACCGAAAATGTAAACATGATACCCGAGGCACCGACTCTATTCAGAGATAGTGAAGAAAACAAATTAAGCGAGATGGTAGTGACTAGTAACGATGTTAATAAGCAAATAGACAAATTAAAGCCTAATAAGTCACCTGGTCCCGATGAGATATTTGCCAGAGTATTAAAGGAATGTAAGGAAGAGCTTAGTATGCCCTTAGCAAAGTTGTTTAACATGTCCTTAAAAACAGGTGTAGTACCAGAATCCTGGAGGATAGCGAATGTAATACCGATTTTTAAGAAGGGGGATAGATCACTATCCTCTAACTACCTCCCAATCAGTCTAACATCAATAGTAGGTAAATTACTAGAATCAATTATTTCAAACTCTATTCGAAATCACCTGGAGAAGCACAAGTTGATCAATTATTCCCAACATGGCTTCACAAGCGGGCGTTCATGTCTAACTAATCTATAAACATTCTTTTCATCAGTTTTCGAATCGGTGGACGAGGGGCACAATTATGATGTGGTATATCTCGACTTTAGCAAAACCTTCGACAAATTCTGAAACCCAATTACAAAAGTAGAAAACAAAACATCAAAAGTAATATCGCCGTGGGTAAAACGTGGTACAGGAGCAAAAGCAGTAGTAAGCATAAGCAGCACTTCATCGCATTGAAACACTTGTCACTAGTAAATTCCCCAAACTCCATACTTGAACCGTATTATTTGTGCCATCATAAACGACATAGATATCGGCAAAGACAGCAACATAAGTAAATTTGCTGATGACACTAAAATAGGACGTGTAATTAAATCTGACGAGTACTCTGCAAAACTACAAGAAGATCTAAACAAATTTTTCGAATGGTCGGAAAAATGGCAGATGAAATTCAATGTGGACAAATGTAAAGTACTCAGTATAGGAGATGTAAACAGAGAAACCAGTTACCAGATGAACAACAATGCCATTGTTGAATCCAACTGCGAGAGAGATTTAGGAGTAATGATAAGTAGGAATCTTAAGCCAAGTAAAAAAGGTGTTTTTGCTCGTAACAAGGCTGAAAATGTACTTGGGTTCATACAAAGGAGTGTTAGTTACAAGACTAGCGAGGTCATCTTAAAATTATATATAGCGCTTGTGAGACCACACCTGGATTACGCAGTTCAGTTCTGGTCACCGTATTACAGAATGGATATAGAATCATTGGAAAGAATTCAGAGGAGAATGACAAGACTAATCCCAGGCATTGAAACGCGGAATACGAAACAGGTTAAAACATTTTAATTTGCACTCACTCGAGAACGTGAGTGAGGGCGACATGATGGGGTGTATAAATGCAAGTCCAGGGGCTAAACAATGAGAGACGTACAAAAGGCTCAAAACTATCAACCGAGAGCAGGCTTTCATGCTGTGTTTTAAGTAAACAAAATTGAAATTTCGCGTAAGTAGTAGCTTACTGGTTTAAGCTTATTAGTAGATGAAATAGAACACATTACCCATCTCATCATGCTCCAAACCACGCTGAGCTAACTTCAGCTTGCCAGTTGAATATATATAAACAGCAAAGGTTGAAGTATACTTAGTACTGCAATATGCGTGTAAACCCCTGCAATTTCACTCCTTTCTTATGTTCTTAACTTTTATCATTGTTTCATAGCTGGGCAGTCATCTGTACTCATCATTTCATTCCGGGCAGGCAGGAGGGAGTGGGAGTGGCAGGAAAAAGAGGGGGGAGGAGACGAGGGAGGTACCACCACACACACACAAGAGGAAGACGTCACACCTCACGTGTCAAGGTTCACACACACACACACACCAAATAGTCACACTATTTGCAGAGAGAGAGAGAGAGAGAGAGAGAGATTTCCCAGTTCCAGCCTGCGCCACATCCTGACCCTGTTCCATCTTGCCCCGTCCTACCTTGACTAGCCCCGCCAATAGTACCACATGTGTTGACTTTATGGCCTAAAATTCAAGAATACGAATATATTCCTATTTTTGATAATGTTTTGCGTATTTCTAAAGTTTTATCAATGTTTGGGAAAGTTTATCAAAAGTCTAAGTTAATTTTTTTTTCTAACTATCGTCGACTATTGCCATGTTAGTTTAGTAGTTCGTCTTAAAACCAAACTGAAGGTTACATTAAAAACAGGACTTATAGTGGAACATCCGTGTATACAAACTCATGTTGTAGCCACGTGTACAAGATCAGTTGTTGTTATGGTCGCGTGGGTTTTCTGTTTTATTCTTTATCAGAGAAACAGTTATTACTGTCATCAGGTGGCAGCGAACCCTAAATATAAATGTGTTAGTCTGTAAAAAGCTAAATTAATATGGACGGGACATGAATAAACACTTTGTTTAAAACACCGTGAGGAAGATTTAGTTTGATAAAACGTAAATGAATTTCGTCTTCATAAGTGAGTTGTGATGGTATTTGATGTACGGAAGTACTTTGTCGTCGACTTTTACTGTTTTGGCTATTAAACTGTCCCTTACCTCCTCTATGTGTGGAGTAACTGTTTTGCTTAATATTACATCAATCGGTTTCGCGTTCAGTGTTTCTCTGTGATTGTATCTCTGTCTCATCTCTTTCTATTATGTACACACACACACACACACACACACACATACACACACACACACAGAAGTAAATGTCGGCATCTGGGAAGAGAACAATGCAGCCTATTTAGTATTCTGTGGAGCTTCACCGTCGCCCAGCTTACACTTTCTTATACCCTGATCATTACCAAGCTTCAGCGAGTTGGCAAACGAGAGTGTAACCTCTCTCTCTCTCTCTCTCTCTCTCTCTCTCTCTCTCTCTCTCTCTCTCTCTCAATGTCTCCTTATATCGATGCGTGCGTGCAACTACCACATAATTTTTAATCGACATAAAAAGTAACCAAGCAGACGGTTACAAGCCAATGAAAAAAACAGCACTAGGATCTCAGACACTAGTATTACACTAGTAAGTAAACATAACACAGGCTCCCGCTCCCCTCACCGTTTCTCGGCAGGTTTTCAAGTGGCTTTTACCAAACACTTTTCTTGAGAGCATCCAGAGTTCTCAACCAGTTTCAACTTTATTCTGTCTTGACAACTGTATTCAGTATCTGATCTTCCTACGTAACTCTAACTCTGTAACTCTATTATATGTAATACAGGGTGAGATATTATTATTTACTGCTCTTGCGGGAGATAAAATTAAGGACGCTCCTGGTTTTTATCTGATGAATTGACGCTAAACTGTGGCTTGACATCGTTTTGTTACGCTGTAGTGATGTTTATGATAACATATGTGGGGTACAGATAACATACGGACATAAACACCCACCCCCCCTACCTCTCTCTCTCATTATAATCAGTAACGTGGTCTTCACTTTGCACTAGATTATTATACAATATGTTATTAAAAACATACATCATATCCACGATAATTTATCTGCCCCTAATAACCTAGACCTCTGTATAGAAATCCTCGGTAGTCCTGAAAAAGCTGTGTAGCCACAATCAGTGGTAAAATGTTTAGACTTTTACCGTGCATCATTATTAGACTCAGTTACCTCAAAAGTTACGGAATTGGCCAGAAATACTTGGAAAACAACAATATACACGATGACCAATACAGTACAATGATGAAACACTTCCTGTATCTCTTTACATCTCCAGAACATTAAACATTGTTTGTCCCGAACCTTACTTGCAATATTCCCCCTTAGTCTCCTTTTTAATACATTTCAGTGATCTTACATTGGCAAACAATACTGACACATGTACGGATGACTAATAAATCCTTCATGCTGAATGTCTCAGTCTCACCAGACAAAATTATTAATGCCAGACAACAGACGTTCTTATGTTTATAGGAACACTTGACATCGCTGAATGAGGAGAATCTGACTTGGTTTCCATAAATGGTACTAAGATAGTTTGTATAATAATTGTCTAGTAACAAGCGCAGTTTAACATACATTTTGAAAATACCCTCAGCCCATTATCCCAAAACAATGAGATTTTAAGTTTGATCTTTCTTCAAGCGTTACAGAGACAAACTTCGTTAAAACTTTTGCCAAAACTACTTCAACGAAGCTTACACTTATGCTCAGCATTAGGCCTTACTTATCCTTTAAGTCATGTACGCTCTCAGTACTCCTGTCATCTGTGGACTGGGTGTGGTGTTGAGGCACTTCGCCTACTCAGTTTGGTGCACATAAAAACTGACAAAACAGTCAGCCATTGTAACCTTTCCAGAAAATATTCAACCCTATACATTCGCAAGGAAATTTTTTCGCTTTCTCTATTTTATAGATGCTTCCACATTCCATGTTCTGGCGAGCTGCACTCAGTAGTGCCACCACCACACATCTGGGAGGGTCAATGACGTTTTTGTTTGAATTTTCATTTTACAGAACTGCTCACTTCAGAGTGTTTTTCTGTGTCATAATACTTTCACCATTTCAAAACATCTGTTTCAAAGATCTTAAATCTTCATTTTACTCTTTGGCAAGGGATGCCTTGGTGAATAGAACTGACAACGACACGTTTGGTCTTTCCCAACACTATTTATTGAAAAAAGTCACATGTTGGTTTCTTCCTGACTGATCACTGGAGGATCAAATCATTCAAACACTGACAGCTGTCGATCACATTATAAATAGTTTCTCACTGCTTAGAATATCTAAAAAAAAAATAAAATAAATACAATTTGGTATTAGGTTCTTCTTGTCAAGCTTCATTCTTATTGATCTCTCCTGTGTAATCCCTCGGCATTAACTGTGCACTTACAGTCAAATTACACACTGATTACTGTATATTCTCATTAGACTCAGTCTGCTTCAGACTTCTCTCCTTGCCGTGCCGTTGATCTCGTTCTTTTTCTTATTATGATTCGCAGTAGCCACGCACCGTAAAGTATACGGTTAAAATCTCGCTTCAAAAATCATCCTTTATACATAAACCCTGTAACCTTTAATGCTCCAGAAACTCGAGCACTGCTCATTTCCCTTAACAAGACAATAATCAGCCTCTCTTCTTTTCAGTAATGATCTTTCTTCATTTGCTCCCAACGCTTAGTCGTTATGAAGTCAGCGCATCCCTGAATAAGCTCAAATTTTTGGAAGTACTGTAACCTGGCTATATGTCGCTTAATAATGTCCCGACCCACTTCTTATTTTTCTCAATGTTTTACCAGCACACGGCGCTTATTTAGATACAAACTGTATACCGAATAGACACAACACTGTAGCTGTTACCATAATTTTGTTCCAAGCTCATGCACGTAAGCCTGTCAAACCACCACCTACTCTTTCTCATATGTTATTCCTCACACCTTTTCCCTTCCTCAGCCACATATTCTTTTTACACATTACCTATAACTTCTTAATGTAGGATATGTGTATATCTCGTGCTGGCTGTAACTATTTGGCCGTATTTCCTATAAACTTTAAGACAAACTCCGCTTTGTTGTGAGGTACAATTTTAGACGTATCACTTTAAGTGTAACTCTTCTACTGTGCTGCTCCCCTTCACCCCGTGCTGCTCCCCTTCACCCCGTGCAGCTCCCTTTTACCCCGTGCAGCTCCCCTTCACCCCGTGCAGCTCCCCTTCACCCCGTGCAGCTCCCCTTCACCCCGTCT
>NW_024730769.1:0-4355 GCF_018991925.1 Homarus americanus
GTAGGTGATATGTGGGGCTAATCCGTGGTGGCTAATCCTTGGGGCTGATCCGTGCTGCTAATCCATAGACTTGATCCATAAAATAGACCCCTGGGGTGGGCGGGTTAGTCAGGCCCTGGGGGGAGGCGGGTAGGGTAGACCTGAGGGACACACACACACACACACACACACACCACCTATCACTCATGGTATTATTACCTACAATCGTCTCCACATACTTGTCATCACCCTCTCCCAGTTATTGTTCTACTTATCTACTTATCTACTTCGTTATGGCTTCTTATTACGGCTTTATTCTCTTTCTCTTTGTCTCCTCATTCAATTATCATTTATTTTTTATTGTTTTCTTGTTTCAGTTACTCGTGTGTTGTTTATTGGTGGTGGTGGTGGTGGTGGTGGTGGTTGTGTGGTGGTGGTTGTGTGGTGGTGGTTGTGTGGTGTTTCTGTGGTAGTGGTGGTGGTTGTGTGGTTGTGGTTGCTGTGTGGTGGTTTGGTTAGTTTAGGCTAATTTATCTTAATTTAAGCTTGGTTAGGTTAGGTTAGGTTAGGTTGCACCACATCACCAAAGCTCACCACAATACGACCCAGTAACTTCACCAAGCTCATTAGACACAGGTCACCAGGCAGTATTACACGTGGTGGCTGGAGGCCGGTTATAAAGTCCTCTTAACCGGCAGTATCCGGTCTTTGTCTCAAGTGTGTCCGGATGACGAAGTGTTGTGGAACTCTTGTATAAAAAGTGGACCTATTGGTGCTACTACTACTCCTACTACTACTATTACTACTACTACTACTACTACTACTACTACTACTACTACTACTACTACTACTACTACTACTACTACTACTACTACTTCTTCTTCTTCTTCTTCTTTTTCTTCTTCCTAACTTAACACGGAAAACTTCGCCTAACTTATTAATTCGGGTCAAAGGTCATTGTACAGGTGAGAAAGGTGAGGGTCAGGGCCTAATTAACTAAGTGTATTAGAAGGTCTTACTGCATTACCTGGTGTTGTGTGTTGAAGTACAGTGAGTAGGTCTCTCATGTTCCCACGGTGGTCGGGCTTTAAGTTGGCAAGGAGATAGTGTATAGCCCCAGTTCCGGTGGCCCATACCTGTGTGTGTGTGGGGCAGGTACCGACACTCACACACACAGGTACAAACACACGTACATACAGTTACCATCACATGTACATACAGGTACCATCACACACACACACACACACACACACACACACACACACACAGGTAGTAAGCGTGGGAACTACTGAAAAGTGACAATTTCCTTTCTCGTGTTAATTCGTAACGGGAAGTTCTTGTGGTTTGTGAGAGAGAGACAGAACGAGAGAGAGTGACAGAGAGAGACACAGAGAGACAGAGAGACAAAGACCTAACTAATACCACCTCAGGCAAGCAATAGAATGACGAGGCAGTTGGTTATTAGACTAGAAGGGGTTGTTCCTACCTAGAGGGAGAGAACTTCTACCTGGCAGTATATCTCTCACCTGGGGAGGAAGAGGTCAGGATGAGTGTGTGTGTGTGTGTGTGTGTGTGTGTGTGTGTGTGTGTGTGTGTGTGTGTGTGTGTGTGCAAAAATCATAACCCTTGCAACATTGGAGCGCCTTACCACCAGCCTGCAGGCACAACACAGAACTGGCAGCGATTGCCCACTTTACTGCCTTTGACTGTGTTGTTGTTGTTGTTGTTGTTGTCTTCGTCACTATAGTTATGTTCGATTTTCTTGTGGGGGTCTTTTGTGTGGGTATTTTTGGTTGATGTGTGTGGGGTGTGTGTGTGTGTGTGTGTGTGTGTGTGTGTGTGTGTGTGTGTGTGTGTGTGTGTGTGTGTGTGTGTGTGTGTGTGTGTGTGTGTGTGTGTGTGTGTGTTTGGCCTTACTTCGCTATGGTGTTCCAGGTTATGTTGTTGGGTATGATGGCTGCACTGGATGTTGAGATGATGGTGATGATGGTGGTGGTGATGGAAGCAGGATGTAAGGGATGATGAGGGTGGTGAGAGGTTGAGGTGGTGGTGATGGTGGTGGTGGTGGTGATGGCGTGATGATAAGGGTGGTGAGAGGTTGAGGTGGGTGGTGATGGTGATGGTGATGGTGGTGGTGGTGGTGTGTGGTGGTGGTGGTGGTGGTGGTGAGGGTGGCTGTGAGAAAAGAGAGACAGACAGAAACAAGAGAAAGAGAACGTTTTACACACACACACACACACACACACACACACACACACACACACACACCAATTCATCACTCCCTCTCATATGTCATCACAGAGACTCACCCCCGCGGCCATCCATTCCTCCTGTGTGCAAGTTACACTATCATGATCCAACCTTCCAATACCTACTAATTTACTCTATATAAATAACACACACATATATATAATTTATATAGGATGTATATAACTATAATGTATATTGATCTGATTTTATAGTTGGTATCGTGGGGTTTTTCCTACAGTTAATTATTTATGAAAAAATTCGTTTCTTGTGATTTATATTATAAGAAATGTCTATGTTATCCAGTCCTCGGGTTACCAAGTTTATTGACTCCTTGTACCGGGGTTATTAAGGTCATCTGGTCTTCAATAACTTCTAGTAATGTCTTATAATTTGTTCATGTTACAAAGATTTATTTTTTTCGTATCTTTACATATTTTTTTTATTAACGTATTTAAGTTGTTGAAATAATCACTTGTTTTCGTTCAATAAGTATCTTTAGTTCAGGTATATAGTTCAGGTATATAGTTCAGGTATATAGTTCAGGTATATAGTTCAGGTATACAGTTCAGGTATACAGTTCAGGTATATAGTTCAGGTATATAGTTCAGGTATACAGTTCAGGTATATAGTTCAGGTATATAGTTCAGGTATATAGTTCAGGTATATAGTTCAGGTATATAGTTCAGGTATATAGTTCAGGTATATAGTTCAGGTATATAGTTCAGGTATATAGCTCAGTATATAGTTCAGGCATATAGTTCAGGTATATAGTTCAGGTATACAGTTCAGGTATACAGTTCAGGTATACAGTTCAGGTATACAGTTCAGGTATACAGTTCAGGTATATAGTTCAGGTATACAGTTCAGGTATATAGCTCAGGTATATAGTTCAGGTATACAGTTCAGGTATACAGTTCAGGTATATAGTTCAGGTATACAGTTCAGGTATATAGCTCAGGTATATAGCTCAGGTATATAGTTCAGGTATATAGTTCAGGTATATAGTTCAGGTATATAGTTCAGGTATATAGTTCAGGTATATAGCTCAGGTATATAGTTCAGGTATATAGTTCAGGTATATAGTTCAGGTATATAGTTCAGGTATATAGTTCAGGTATATAGTTCAGGTATATAGTTCAGGTATATAGTTCAGGTATACAGTTCAGGTATATAGTGCAGGTATATAGTTCAGGTATACAGTTCAGGTATACAGTTCAGGTATATAGTTCAGGTATATAGTTCAGGTATATAGTTCAGGTATATAGTTCAGGTATATAGCTCAGGTATACAGTTCAGGTATATAGTGCAGGTATATAGTTCAGGTATACAGTTCAGGTATACAGTTCAGGTATATAGTTCAGGTATATAGTTCAGGTATATAGTTCAGGTATATAGTTCAGGTATACAGTTCAGGTATATAGTTCAGGTATATAGTTCAGGTATATAGTTCAGGTATACAGTTCAGGTATATAGTTCAGGTATATAGTTCAGGTATACAGTTCAGGTATATAGTTCAGGTGTATAGTTCAGGTATATAGTTCAGGTATATAGTTCGGGTATACCCAGTTCGGGTATATGGTTCAGGTATATGGTTCAGGTATATAGTTCGGGTATATAGTTCGGGTATATAGTTCGAATTATATAGTTCGGGTATATAGTTCGGGTATATGGTTCGGGTATACGGTTCGGGTATATAGTTCAGGTATATGGTTCGGGTATATGGTTCGGGTATATAGTTCGGGTATACAGTTCGGGTATACGGTTTAGGTATATAGTTCAGGTATACCGGTTCGGGTATATGGTTCGAGAATTATATAGTTCGGGTATATGGATTTAAGGTATATGGTTCGGGTATGGTTCGGGTATACAGTTCAGGTATACGGTTCAGGTATAGTTCAGGTATATGGTTCGGGTGTAGTTCAATTTTCTTGGTTGAGTCCATATAGTTCGAATTATATGGTTTCGGGTATATGGTTCGAATTATATAGTTCGAATTTATATGGTTCGGTATATAGTTCCGTTGCCTGGTTCGAATTATAGCTCAGGTATATAGTTCAGGTATATAGTTCAGGTATATAGTTCAGGTATATAGTTCAGGTATATAGCTCAGGTATATAGTTCAGGTA
>NW_024730770.1:0-17438 GCF_018991925.1 Homarus americanus
GAGTATAACAAAGTACCCTGATTGAGTATAAAAAAGTCCCCTGATCGAGTATAACAAAGTACTCTGGTTGAGTATAACAAAGTCCCCTGATCGAGTATAACATATCCCCTGATCGAGTATAACAAAGTCCTCTGGTCGAGTATAAAAAAGTCCCCTGATCGCGTATAACAAAGTCCCCTGGTCGTATAATACAAAGTCCCCTGATCGAGTATAACAAAGGCCCCTCATTGAGTATAACAAAGTCCATTGGTCAAGTATAAAAAAGTCCCCTGGTCGAGTATAACAAAGTCCCCTAATCGAATATAACAAAGTCCTCTGGTCGAGTATAAAAAAGTCCCCTGATCGAGTATAACAAAGTCCCTTGCTCGAGTATAACAAAGTCCCCTGATCGAGTATAACAAAGGCCCCTCATCGAGTATAACAAAGTCCATTGGTCACGTATAAAAAAGTCCCCTGGTCCAGTATAACATATCTCTTGATCGAGTATAACAACGTGTCCTGGCCCAGTTTAAAAAAGTCCCTAGATCGAGCATAACAGAGTCCCCTAATCGATTATAACAAATTCCCCTGGTCGAGTATAAAAAGGGGCCCTGATCGAGTAAGACAGAGTCCCCTCATCGCGCATAACAAAGTCCCCTGATCCTAGTATAACAAAGTCCCCTCATCGAGTATAACATATCCCCTGATCGAGTATAAAAAAGTCCCTGGTGGAGTATAACAAAGTCCCCTGGTCGAGTGTAACAAAGTTTACTAATCGAGAATAACAAAGGCCCCTGGTCGAGTATAACAAAGTTTTCTAATCGAGTATAACAAAGGCCCCTTGTCGAGTATAACAAAGTCCTCTAATAAAGTATAACAAAGTCCTTTGATCGAGTATAACAAAGTCCCCTAATCAAGTATAACAAAGTCCCCTGATTGAGTATAACAAAGTCCCCTGTTCGAGTATAACATATCCCCTGATCGAATATATCAAAGTCCTCTGGTCGAGTATAACAAAGTCCCCTGATCGAGTATAACAAAGTCCCCTGGTGGAGTATCCCTAAGTCCCTGATCGATTATGACAAAGGGCCCCTCAACGAGTATAGTAAAGTCCATTGGTCAAATATAGGAAAGTCCACTGATCGAGTATGACAAAGTCCCCTGATCAAGAATAAAAAAGTCCCCTGAACGAGTATAACAAAGTCACCTGATCGAGTATAACAAAGTCCCCTGGTTGAGTATAACAAAGTCCCCTGATCAAGTATAACATATCCTCTGATTGAGTATAACAAAGTCCCCTGATTGAGTATAACAAAGTCCTCTGGTTGAGTATAACAAAATCCCCTGATCGAGAATAACATATCAACTGGTCGAGTATAACAAAGTCCTCTGGTCGAGTATAAAAATGTCCCCTGATCGCGTATAACAAAGTCCCCTGATCGAGTATAACAAAGGCCCCTCATTGAGTATAACAAAGTCCATTGGTCAGGTATAAAAAAGTCCCCTGGTCGAGTATAACAAAGTCCCCTAATCGAGTATAACAAAGTCCGCTTATCGAGTAAAACAAAAGCCCCTGATCGAGTATAACAACGTCTCGTGGCCCAGTTTAACAAAGTCCCCAGATCGAGCATAACAAAGTCCCCTAATCGATTATAACAAAGTCCCCTGGTCGAGTATAACAAATTCCCCTGGTCTAGTATAACAAAGGCCCCTAATCGAGTATAACAAAGTCCCCTGATTGAATATAACAAAGTCCCCTGATCGAGTATGACAAAGTTCTCTGGTTGAGTATAACAAAGCCTCCTGATCGAGTATAACAAAGTCCCCTGATCGAGTATAACAAAGTCCCCCGATCGAATATAACAAAGCCCCCTGGATGAGTATAACAAAGTCCCCTGAACCGAGTATAACAAAGTCCCCTGATCGAGTATAACATATCCCCTGATCGAGTACAAAAGAGTCCCTGGTGGAGTATAACAAAGTCCCCTGGTCGAGTATAACAAATTTTCTAATCGAGTATAACAAAGTCCCCTGGTCGAGTATAACAAAGTCCCCTCATAGAGTATAACAAAGGCCCCTCATCGAGTATAGCAAAGTCCATTGGTCAAATATAGGAATGTCCACTGATCGAGTATGACAAAGTCCCCTGATCAAGAATAAAAAAGTCCCCTGGTCGAGTATAACAAAGTCCCCTGGTCGAGTATAACAAATTCCCCTGGTCTAGTATAACAAAGGCCCCTAATCGAGTATAACAAAGTCCCCTGATTGAATATAACAAAGTCCCCTGATCGAGTATGACAAAGTTCTCTGGTTGAGTATAACAAAGTCCCCTGATCGAGTATAACATATCCCCTGATCGAGTATAACAAAGTCCTCTGGTCGAGTATAAGAAAGGCCCCGAATCGAGAATAACAAAGTCCCATGATCGAGTTTAACAAAGTCACCTAATCGAGTATAACAAAGTCCCCTGGTTGAGTATAATAAAGTCCCCTCATCAAGTATGAAATATCCCCTGATTGAGTATAACAAAGTCCTCTGGTCGAGTATAAAAAAGTCCCCTCATCGAGTATAACAAAGTCCCCTGGTGGAGTATAACAAAGTCCCCTCATCGAGTATAACAAAGTCCATTGGTCAAGTATAAAAAAGTTCCCTTCTCGAGTATAACAAAGTCCCCTGATCGAGTATAACAAAGTCCCCTGGTCCAGTATAGCAAAGTCCCCTGATCGAGTATAACAAAGCCCCTCATTGAGTATTACAAAGTCCATTGGTCAGGTATAAAAAAGTCCCCTGGTCGAGTATAACAAAGTCCCCTAATCGAGTATAAGAAAGTCCTCTGGTCGAGTATAAAAAAGTCCCCTGATGGAGTATAACAAAGTCCCCTGCTCGAGTATAACAAAGTCCCCTGATCGAGTATAATAAAGGGCCCTCATCGAGTATAACAAAGTCCTTTGGTCAAGTTTAAAAAAGTCCCCTGGTGGAGTATCCCTAAGTCCCTGATCGAGTATAACAAAGGGCCCCTCATCGAGTATAGTAAAGTCCATTGGTCAAATATAGGAAAGTCCACTGATCGAGTATGGCAAAGTCCCCTGAGCAAGTATGAAAAAGTCGCCTGGGCGAGTGTAACAAAGTCCCATGATCGTGCATAACAAAGTCTCCTGGTCGAGTATAGCAAGTCCCCTCATCAAGTATTACAAGGCCTCCTGATCGAGTATAACAAAGTCCTCTCATCAAGTATAACAAAGCCCCCTGCTCGAGTATAAGAAAGTCCCCTGATTGAGTATAACAAAGGCCCCTCATCGAGTCCAAAAAAAGCCCCTAATCGAGTATAACAAAGTCCCCTGATCTAGTATAACAAAGGCCTCTGATCGAGTATAACAAAGGCCCGTGTTCGAGTCTAACATTAATTCCCCTTATCGAGTATTACAAATTCCCCTTATCGAGTATAAAAAGTCCCCTTATCGAGTATAACAAAGTCCCCTGATCGAGTATAAAAATGTCCCCTGGCCCAGTATAACAAAGTCCCCATATCGAGCATAACAAAGTCCCCAGATCGATTATAACATATCCTCTGATTGAGTATAACAAAGTCCTCTGGTCGAGTATAAAAAAGTCCCCTCATCGAGTATAACAAAGTCCCCTGATGGAGTAACAAAGTCACCTGATCGAGTATATAAAAGTAACCTGGCCCTAGATCGAGCATACCATAGTCCCCTGATCGATTATAACAAAGTCCCCCGGTAGAGTATAGCAAAGGGCCCTGATCGAGTAAGACAAAGTCCCCTGATCGAGTATAACAAAGTCCCCTGATCGAGTATAACAGAGCTCCTTGGATGAGTATAACAATGTTCCCTGATCGAGTATAACAAAGTCCCCTGATCCTAGTATAACAAAGCCCCCTGGTCGAGTATAATAAAGTCCCCTGGTCGAGTATAACAAAGTCCCCTGATCGAGTATAACAAAGTCCCTGGTCGATATATAGCAAAGTCCCTGGTCGAAAGTATAACAATGCCCCCTCATCGAGTATAAGAAAGGCCCCTAATCGAGTATAACAAAGTCCCCTGATTAAGTATAACAAAGTCCTCTGGTTGAGTATAACAAAGTCCCCTGATCGAGTATAACATATCCCCTGATCGAGTATAACAAAGTCCTCTGGTCGAGTATAAAAAACTCCCCTGATCGCGTATAACAAAGCCCCCTGGTCGTGTATAACAGATTCCCCTGATCGAGTATAACAAAGGCCCCTCATTGAGTATAACAAAGTCCATTGGTCAAGTATAAAAAAGTCCCCTGGTCGATTATAACAAAGTCCCCAAATCGAATATAACAAAGTCCCCAAATCGAATATAACAAAGTCCTCTGGTCAAGTATAAAAAAGTGCCCTATATCGAGTATAACAAAGGCCCCTCATCGAGTATAACAAAGTCCATTAGTCAAGTATAAAAAAGTCCCCTGGTCCAGAATAACAAAGTCCCCTGATCGAGTATAACATATCCCTTGATCGAGTATAACAACGTCTCCTGGGCCAGTTTAACAAAGTCCCTAGATCGAGCATAACAGAGTCCCCTAATCGATTATAACAAATTCCCCTGGTCGAGTATAAAAAAGGGCCCTGATCGAGTCAGACAAAGTCCCCTGATCGAGCATAACAAAGTCCCCTGATCCTAGTATAACAAAGCCCGCTGGACGAGTATAACAAAGTCCCCTGAACCTAGTATAACAAAGTCCCCTGATCGAGTATAACATATCCCCTGATCGAGTATAACAAAGTCCCTGGTGCAGTATAACAAAGTCCCCTGGTCGAGTGTAACAAAGTTCTCTAATCGAGTATAACAAAGGCCCCTGGTCGAGTATAACAAAGTTTTCTAATCGAGTATAACAAAGGCCCCTGGTCGAGTATAACAAAATCCTCTGATTAAGTATAACAAAGTCCTTTGATCGAGTATAACAAAGTCCCCTAATCAAGTATAACAAAGTTCCCTGATCGAGTATAACAAAGTCCCCTGGTGGAGTATCCCTAAGTCCCTGATCGAGTATAACAAAGGGCCCCTCATCGAGTATAGTAAAGTCCATTGGTCAAATATAGGAAAGTCCACTGATCGAGTATGACAAAGTCCCCTCATCAAGTATGAAAAAGTCGCCTGGTCGAGTAAAACAAAGCCCCCTCATCGAGTATAACAAAGGCCCCTGATTGAGTATAACAAAGTACTCTGGTTGAGTATAACAAAATCCCCTGATCGAGAATAACATATCCCCTGGTCGAGTATAACAAAATCCTCTGGTCGAGTATAAAAAGGTCCCCTGATCGCGTATAACAAAGTCCCCTGATCGAGTATAACAAAGGCCCTTCATTGAGTATAACAAAGTCCATTGGTCAAGTATAAAAAAGTCCCCTGGCCGAGTATAACAAATTCCCCTGATCGTGCATAACAAAGTCTCCTGGTCGAGTATAGCAAGTCCCCTAATCGAGTATAACATGTCCCCTCATCAAGTATAACAAAGTCCCTGGTGGAGTATAACAAAGTCCCCTGGTCGAGTATAACAAAGTCCCTTGATCAAGTATAACAAAGCCCCCTGCTCGAGTATAAGAAAGTCCCCTGATCGAGTATACTAAAGGCCCCTCATCGAGTCCAAAAAAGGCCTCTAATCGAGTATAACAAAGTCCCCAGATCTAGTATAAGAAAGGCCTCTGATCGAGTTTCACAAAGGCCCGTGTTCGAGTCTAACATTAACTCCCCATCTCGAGTATAACAAATTCCCCTTATCGAGTAAAACAAAGTCCCCTTATCGAGTATAACAAAGTCCCCTGATCGAGTATAACAAAGGCCTCTGGTCGAGTATAGCAAAGTCCCCTGATCGAGTATAACAAAAGTCCCCTGATCGAGTATAACAAATTCCCTTGATCGAGTACCTAAAAGTTCCCTGGCCGGGTATAACAAAGTCCCCATATCGAACATAACAAAGTCCCCTGATCGATTATAACAAAGTCCCCTGCTCGAGTATAGCAAAGGGCCCTGATCGAGTAAGACAAAGTCCCCTGTTCTAGTATAACAAAGTCTCCAGGCCCAGAATAACAAAGTCCCCAGATTGAGCATAACAACGTCCCCTGATCGATTATAACAAAGTCCCCTGATCGAGTATAACAAAGCCCCCTGGTCCAGTATAACAAAGTCCCCTAATCAAGTAGAACAAATCCCCTGATCGAGCATAACAAAGTCCCCTGGTTGAGTATAACAAAATCCCCTGATCAAGTATAACATATCCCCTGATTGAGTATAACAAAGTCCTCTGGTCGAGTATAAAAAGGTCCCCTCATCGAGTATAACAAAGTCCCCTGATGGAGTATAACTAAGTCCCCTCAACGAGTATAGCAAAGTCCATTGGTCAAATATAGGAATGTCCACTGATCGAGTATGACAAAGTCCCCTGATCAAGAATAAAAAAGTCCCATGATCGAGTATAACAAAGTCACCTGACCGAGTATAACAAAGTCCCCTGATCAAGTATAACATTTCCCCTGATTGAGTATAACAAATCCTCTGGTCGAGTATAAAAAAGTCCCCTGATCGAGTATAACAAAGTCCCCTGATGGAGTATAACAAAGTCCCCTCATCGAGTATAACAAAGGCCCCTCATCGAGTATAATAAAGTCCATTGGTCAAGTATAAAAAAGTTCCCTGGTCGAGTATAACAAAGTCCCCTGATCGAGTATAACAATGTCCCCTGGTCGAGTATAGCAAAGTCCCCTGATCGAGTATAACAAAGTCTCCTGATTGAGTATAACAAAGTCCCCTAATCGAGTATAACAAAGCCCCCTGCTCGAGTATAACAAAGTCGCCTGGTCGAGTATAGCAAAGTCCCCTGATCGAGTATAACAAAGCCTCCTCATCGAGTATAACAATGTCCCCAGATCGAGTATAACAAAGCCCCCTGCTCGAGTATAACAAAGTCCCCTGATCGAGTCCAAAACAGACCTCTAATCGAGTATAACAAAGTCCCTTGTTCTATTAAACAAAGGCCTCTGATCGAGTATAACAAAGACCCCTCATCGAGTATAAGAAAGTCCCCTAATCGAGTCTAAAAAAGTCCCCTTATCGAGTATAACAAATTCCCCTTTTCGAGTATAACAATGTCCTCTTATCGAGTATAACAACTCCCTAATCGAGTATAACAAAGGCCCCTGGTCGAGTATAACAAAGTCCCATGATCGAGTGAAACAAAAGTCCCCTGATCGAGTATAACAAAGTCCCCTAATCGAGAATATAAATGTCCCCTGGTCCAGTTTAAGAAAGTCACCTGATCGAGTATAAAAAAGTCACCTGGCCCAGTATAACAAAGTCCCTAGATCGAGCATACCAAGGTCCCCTGATCGATTATAACAAAGTCCCCCGGTAGAGTATAGCAAAGGGCCCTGATCGAGTAAGACAAAGTCCCCTGATCGAGTATAACAAAGTCCCCTGATCGAGTATAACAGAGCTCCTTGGATGAGTATAACAAAGTTCCCTGATCAAGTATAACAAAGTCCCCTGATCCTAGTATAACAAAGCCCCCTGGTCGAGTATAATAAAGTCCCCTGAACCGAGTATAACAAAGTCCCCTGATCGAGTATAACACATCCCCTGATCGAGTATAACAAAGTCCCCTGGTCGAGTATAACAAAGTCCCCTGATCGAGTATAACAAAGTCCTCTGGTCGAGTATAAAAAAGTCCCCTGATGGAGTATAACAAAGTCCCCTCATCGAGTATAGCTAAGTCCCCAGATCGAGTATAACAAATGCCCCTCATCGAGTATAACAAAGTCCATTGGTCAAGTATAAAAAATTCCCCTGGTCGAGTATAACAAAGTCCCCTGATAGAGTATAACAAAGTCCCCTGGTCGAGTATAGCAAAGTCCCCTCATCGAGTATAACAAAGCCTCCACATCGAGTATAACAAAGTCCCCTAATCGAGTATAACACAGCCCCCTGCTCGAGTATAAGAAAGTCCCCTGATCGAGTATAACAAAGTCCCTTGATCTAGTATAACAAAGGCCCCTGATCGAGTATAACAAAGGCCCTCATCGATTATAACAAAGTTCCCTGATCGAGTATAACAAACCCGCCGAATCGAGGATATCAAAGTACCCTAGTCGAATAAAACAAAGTCCCCTGTTCGAGTCTAACAAAATCCGGTGATCGAGAATAACAAAGGCCCCTGGTCGAGTATAACAAAGTCCCCTGATCGAGTATAACAAAGCCCCCTGGTCGAGTATAACAAAGTCCCCTGATCGAGTATAACAAAGGCCCTGATCGAGTATAACAAAGTCCCCTGATCGAGTATAAAAAAGTCCCCTGGCCCGGTATAACAAAGTCCCCATATCGAGCATAACAAAGTACCCTGTACGATTATAACAAAGTCCCCTGGTCGAGTATAGCAAAGGGCCCTGATCGAGTAAGACAAAGTCCTCTGATCGAGTAAAACAAAGTCCCCTGATCGAGTATAAAAAAGCCCCCTAAACGAGTATAACAAAGTCCCCTGATCGAGTATAACAAAGTCCACTGATTGAGTATAAAAAAGTCCCCTGGCCCAGTATAACAAAGTCCCCTGGTCGAGTATAGCAAAGTCCCCTAATCGAGAAAAACAAAGCGTCCTCATCGAGTATAACAAAGTCCCCTAATCGAGTATAACAAAGACCCCTCATCGAGTATAACAAAGTTCATTGGTCAAGTATAAAAATGTTCCCTGGTCGACTATAACAAATTCCCCTGTTCGAGTATAACAAAGTCCCCTGGTCGAGTATAGCAAAGTCCCCTGATCGAATAAGACAAAGCCTCCTGTTCGAGTATAACAAAGTCCCCTAATCGAGTATAACAAAGCCCCCTGCTCGAGTATAAAAAAGTCCCTAATCGAGTATAATAAAGGCCCCTGTTCGAGTATAACAACGTCCCCTGATCGAGTGTAACAAAAGTCCCCTAATCGAGTATAACAAAGTCCCCTAATCGAGTATAAAAATGTCCACTGGTCCATTGTAACAAAGCCCCCTGATCGAGTATAACAAAGTCCCCTGATCGAGTATTACATATCCCCTGATCGAATATAACAAAGTCCCTGGTGGAGTATTACAAAGTCCACTGATCGAGTATCACAAAGTCTCCTGGTCGAGTATATCAAAGTTTTCTAATCGAGTATAAAAAGGCCCCTCGTCGAGAATAACAAAGTCCCCGGATCGAGTGTAACATATCACCTGATCGAGTATAACAAAGTCTTCCGGTCGAGAATAACATAGTCCCCTGATCGAGTAAGACAAATTCCCCTGATCAAGTACAAAAAAGTCCCCTGGTCGAGTATAACAAAGTCCCCTAATCGAGTATAACAAAGTCCCCTGATCGAGTATAACATATCTCCTGATTGAGTATCACAAAGTCCTCTGGTCGAGTATAAAGAAGTCCCCTGATCGAGTATAACAAAATCCCCTGGTCGAGTATAACAAAGTCCCCTCATCGAGTATAACAAAGTCAAATGGTCAAGTATAAAAAAGATCCCTGGTCGAGTATAACAAAGTCCCTTGATCGAGTATAACAATGTCCCCTGGTCGAGTATAACAAAGTCCCATGATCGAGTATAACAAAGTCCCCTGGTCCAGTATAACAAAGTCCCCTGATCGAGTATAACATATCCCCTGATCGAGTATTACAAAGTCTCCTGGCCCAGTATAACAAAATCCCCAGATCGAGCGTAACAAAGTCCCCTGATCGATTATAACAAAGTCCCTAAGTCGAGTATATCAAAGGCCCTGATCGAATGAGACAAAGTCCCCTGATCGAGTATAACAAAGTCCCCTGATCGAGTATAACAAAGCCCCCTGGACGAGTATAACAAAGATCCCTGATCGTGTATAACAAAGTCCCCTGATCGAGTATCACAAAAGCCCCTAATCGAGTATAACAAAGTCTCCTGATCGCGTATAACAAAGTCCCCTGATCGAGTATAACAAAGGCCTCTGGTCGAGTATAACAAAGTCCCCTGATCGAGTATAACAAAAGTCCCCTGATCAAGTATAACAACGTCCCCTGATCGAGTATAAAAATGTCCCCTGGTCCACTGTAACAAAGTCCCCTGATCGAGTATAAAAAAGTTCCTTGGCCCAGTATAACAAAGTTCCTAGATCAAGCATACCAAATTTCCCTGATCGAGTATAGCAAAGTCCCCTGATCGAGTATAACAAAGCCCCCTAGACGAGTATAACAAAGTTCTCTCATCTAGTATAACAAAGTCCCATCATCGAGTATAACAAAGCCCCCTGGATGAGAATAACAAAGTTCACTGATCGAGTATAACAAAGTTCCCTGAACGAGTATAACAAAGTCCCCTGCTCCAGTATAACAAAGACCCCTGATCGAGTATAACATATCCCCTGATCGAGTATAACAACGTCTCCTGGCCCAGTTTAACAAATTCCCCAGATCGAGCGTAACAAAGTCCCCTAATCGATTATAACAAAGTCCCCTGGTCGAGCATAACAAAGGTTCCTCATCAAGTAAGACAAAGTCCCCTCATCGAGTATAACAAAGTCCTCTGATGCTAGTATAACAAAGCCCCCTGGACGAGTATAACAAAGTCCCCTGAACCGAGTATAACAAAGTCCCCTGATCGAGTATAACATATCCCCTGATCGAGTATAACAAGTCCCTGGTGGAGTATAAGAAAGTCCCCTGGTCAAGTATAACAAAGTTTTCTAATCGAGAATAACACAGGCCCCTGGTCGAGTATAACAAAGTCCTCTGATCAAGTATAACAAAGTCCCCTGATCGAGTATAACAAAGTCCCTTAATCAAGTATAACAAAGTCCCCTCATCGAGTATAACAAAGTCCCCTGATCGAGTATAACATATCCCCTGATCAATTATAACAAAGTCCCCTGGCCCGGTATAACAAAGTCCCCATATCGAGCATAACAAAGTACCCTGATCGATTATAACAAAGTCCCCTGGTCGAGTATAGCAACGGGCCCTGATCGAGTAAGACAAAGTCCTCTGATCGAGTATAACAAAGTCCCCTGATCGAGTATAAGAAAGCCCCCTAGACGAGTATAGCAAAGTCCCCTGATCGAGTATAACAAAGTCCGCTGATTGAGTATAAAAAAGTCCCCTGGCCCAGTATAACAAAGTCCCCTGGTCGAGTATAGCAAAGTCCCCTGATCGAGAAAAACAAAGCGTCCTCATCGAGTATAACAAAGTTGCCTTATCGAGTATAACAAAGACCCCTCATCGAGTATAACAAAGTTCATTGGTCAAGTATAAAAATGTTCCCTGGTCGACTATAACAAATTCCCCTGTTCGAGTATAACAAAGTCCCCTGGTCCAGTATAACAAAGTCCCCTGATGGAGTATAACAAAGTCCTCTGCTCGAGTATAACAAAGTCGCCAGATCGAGTACAACAAAAGCCCCTCATCGAGTATAACAAAGTCCATTGGTCAAGTATAAAAAAGTCCCCTGGTCGAGTATAACTTAAGACTCCTGATCGAGAATAAAAAAGTCCCCTGGTCGAGTATAGCAAATTCCCCTGATCGAGTATAACAAAGCCTCCTGATCGAGTATAACAAAGTCCCTTGATCGAGTATAACACAGCCCCCTTCTCGAGTATAAGAAAGTCCCCTGCTCGAGTATAACAAATCCCCCTGCTCGAATATAACAAAGTCCCCTGATCGAGTATAACAAAGACCCCTCATCGAGTACAAAAAAGGCCCCTAATCGAGTATAACAAAGTCCCCTGATCTAGTAAAACAAGGGCCTCTGATCGAGTATAACAAAGGCCCCTCATCGAATATAACAAAGTCCCCTTGATCGAGTATAACAAAGCCGCCAAATCGAGTATAACAAAGTCCCCTGGTCGAGTATAACAAAAGTCCCTGATCGAGCATAACAAATTCGCCTCGTCGAGTATAAAAAATTCCCCTGGCCCAGTATAACAAAGTCCCCATATCGAGTATAACAAATTCCCCTTATCGAGTATTACAAAGACCTCTTATCGAGTATAACAAAGTCCTCTGATCGAGTATAACAAAGGCCCCTGGTCGAGTATAACAAATTCCCCTGATCGAGTATAACAAAAGCCCTCATCGAGTATAACAAAGTCGCCTCATCGAGTATAAAAAAGTCCCCTGGCCCAGTATAACAAATTCCCCTGGTCGAGTATAACAAAGTCCCCTGGTCGAGTATAACAAAGTCCCCTGATCGAGAACAGCAAAGGCCCCTCATTGAGTATAACAAAGTCCATTGGTCAAGTATAAAAAAGTCCCATGGACGAGTATAACAAAGTCCCCTGATCGATTATAACAAAGTCCTCTGGTCGAGTATAAAAAAGTCCCCTGATGGACTATAACAAAATCTCCTGCTCGAGTATAACAAAGTCGCCAGATCAAGTATAACAAAAGCCCCTCATCGAGTATAACAAATTCCATTGGTCAAGTATAAAAAAGTCCCCTGGTCGAGTATAACAAAGACCCCTGATCGAGTATAACAAAGTCCCTTGGTCGAGTATAGCAAAGTCCCCTGATCGAGTATAACAAAGCCTCCTGATCGAGTATAACAAAGTCCCCGAATCGAGTATAACACAGCCCCCTTCTCGAGTATTAGAAAGTCCCCTGGTCGAGTATAACAAAGCCTCCTGGTCGAGTATAACAAAGTCCCCTGATTGAGTATAACAAAGACCCCTCATCGAGTCCAAAAAAGGCCCCTAATCGAGTATAACAAAGTCCCCTGATCTAGTATAACAAAGGCCCCTGATCGAGTATAAAAAAGGCCCCTCATCGAGTATAACAAAGTCCCCTAATCTACTATATCAAAGCCGCATAATCGAGTATAACAAAGTCCCCTGGTCGAGTATAACAAAGTCCCCTGTTCGAGTATAACAAAGTCCCCTTATCGAGTCTAATAAATTCCCCTTATCGAGTATAACAAAGTCCTCATATCGAGTATAACAAAGTCCCCTGATCAAGTATATCAAACGTCCCTGGACGAGTATATCAAAGTCCCCTGATCGAGTATAACAAAAGTCCCTTGATCGAGTATAGCAAAGTCCCTTTGTCGAGTATAACAAAGTTTTCTTATCGAGTATAACAAAGGCCCCTAATCAAGTATAGGAAAGTCCTTTGATCGAGTATAACAAAATTCCCCTGATCGAGTATAACAAAGTCCGCTGGTCGAGTATAACAAAGTCCCCTGATCGAGTATAACAAAGTCCGCTGGTCGAGTATAACAAAGTCCCCTGATCGAGGATAACAAAAGCCCTCATCGAGTATAACAAAGTCCCCTGATCCAGTATAACAAAGTCCTCTGGTTGAGTATAACAAAGTCTTTGATCGAGTATAACATATCCCTTGATCGAGTATAACAAAATTCCCCTGATCGAGTATGACAAAGTCCCCTGATTAATATTAAAAAAGTCCCCTGGTTGAGTAAAACAAAGAACTTGATCGAGTATAACAAAGGCACTTAATCGAGTATAACAAAGTTCTCTGGTTGAGTATAACAAAGTCCCCTAATCGAGTATAACAAAGCCTCCTCATCGAGTATAACAAAGTCCCCTGATCGAGTATAATGAAGCCCCCTGCTCGAGTATAACAAGGTCCCTTGATCGAGTATAACAAAGGCCCCTGATCGAGTCTAAAAAAGGCCCCTAATCGAGTATAACAAAGTCCCCTCATCTAGTATAACAAAGGCGCCTCATCTAGTATAACAAAGGCGCCTCATCGAGTCTAACAAAGTCCCCTGGTCGAGTATAACAAAGTCCCCTGTTCGAGTCTAACAAAGTCCCCTTATCGAGTAGAACAAATTCCCCTTATCGAGTACAAGAAAGTCCCCTTATCGAGTATAACAAAGTCCGCTGATCGAGTAAAAAAATGTCCCCTGGCCCAGTATAACAAAGTCCCCATATCGAGCTAAACAAAGTCCCCTGATCGATTATAACAAAGTCCCCTGGTCGAGTATAACAAAGACCCCTGGACGAGTATAACAAAGTCCCCTGATCGAGTATAACAAAAATACCGTGATCGAGAATAACAAATTCCCCTGATCGAGTATAACAAAGCCCCCCTGGACGAGTATAACACAGTCCCATGATCGAGTATAACAAAGTCCCTAATCGAGTATAACAAAGTCCCCTGATCGAGTATAACATATCCCCTCATCGGGTATAAAAAAGTCTCCTGGCCCAGTATAACAAAGCCCCAGATCGAGCATAACAAAGTCCCCTGATCGATTATAACATAGTCCCGGACCGAGGATAACAAAGACCTCTGGTCGAGTATAACAAAGTCCCCTGGTCGAGAATAACAAAGTCCCCTGATACTCATATAACAAAGTCCCCTGACCGAGTATAAAAAAGTCCTCTGGCCCAGTATAACAAAGTCCCCTGATCGAGTATAACAAAGTCCCCTCATCGATTAAAACAAAGTCCCCTGGTCGAGTATAGCAAAGGGTCCTCATCGAGTAAGAAAAAGTCCCCTGATAGAGTATAATAAAGTCCCCTGAGCGAGTATAACAAAGCCCCCAGGACGAGTATAAAAACGTCCCCTGACAGAGTATAACAAATGCCTCTGCTCGAGTATAACAAAGTCCCCTGGTCGAGTATAACAAAGTCCCCTGATCGAGTATAACAAAGTTCCCTGATCGAGTATAACAAAGTCCCCTCGTCTAGTAAAACAAAGACCCCTGATCGAGTATAACATATCCCCTGATCGAGTATAACAACGTCTCCTGGCTCAGTATAACAAAGTCCCCAGATCGATTATAACAAAGTCCTCTGGTTGAGTATAACAAAGTCCCCTGATCGAGTATAACATATCCCCTGATCGCGTATAACAAATTTCCCCTGGTTCGAGTATGACAAAGTCACCTAATTAATTTAAAAAAGTCCCCTGGTTGAGTATAACAAAGTTCCCTGATCGAGCATAACAAAGTCCCCATATCGAGTATAACATATTCCCCTGATCGATTATATCAAACTCCCCTGGTCGAGTATAGCAAAGGGCCCTGATCGAGTAAGACAAAGTCCCCTGATCGAGTATAACAAATTCCTCTTATCGAGTACTCCTTAAAGAATCCCCTTTATCGAGTATAACAAAGTCCCCTGATCGAGGATAACCAAAGCCCCTCATCGAGTATAACAAAGTCCCCTGATTGAGTATAACAAACTCCCCTGATCGAGTATAACAAAGTCCTCTGGTTGAGTATAACAAAGTCCCCTTATCGAATATAACATATCCCCTGATCGAGTATAACAAAATTCCCCTGATCGAGTATGACAAAGTCCCCTGTTTAATTTTGAAAAAGTCCCTGGTTGAGTATAACAAAGGTCCCTGATCGAGTATAACAAAGTCCCCTGGTCGAGTATAGCAAAGCCTTCTCATCGAGTATAACAAAGGCCCCAAATCGAGTATATCAAAGTCCACTGATCGAGAATAACATATCCCCTGATCGAGTATAACAAAGTCTCCAGGCCCAGTATAACAAATTCCCCAGATCGAGCATATCAAAGTCCCCTGGTCGAGTATAGGAAAGGGCCCTGATCGAGTATGACAAAGTCCCCTAATCGAGTATAACAAAGACCCCTGATCGAGTATAACAAAGGCCCCTGATCGAGTACAACAAAGTCCCCTGGTCGAGTATAACAAAGCCCCCTCATCGAGTATAACAAAGTCCTCTGGTCAAGTATAAAAAAGGCCCCTGATCGAGTATAACATATCCCCTGATCGAGTATAACAAAGTCTCCAGGCCCAGTATAACAAATTCCCCAGATCGAGCATAACAAAGTCCCTTGATCGATTATAACAAAATCACCCAGACCGAGTATAACAAAGGCCTCTGGTCGAGTATAACAAAGTCCCCTGGTCGAGAATAACAAAGTCCCCTGATCGTAATATAACAAAGCCCCCTGGACGAGTATAACAAGAAAGTCCCCTGATCGAGAGTATAACAAAAAAAACCTGATCGAGTATAACAAAAGTCCCCTCGTCGGTAAAAACAAAAGACCCTGATACGAGTATAACATATCTGATCGAGTATAACACGTCTCCTGGCTCCAGTATAACAAAGTCCCAGATCGAAATTATAACAGGCCTCTGGTTGGCGAGGTATAACAAAAGTCCCCTGATCGAGTATAACATATCGATACGTATAACAAAATTCCCCTGTTTCGAGTATGACAAAGTCCCCTGATTAATTTTTAAAAAGTCCCCTGGTTGAGTATAACAAAGTTCCCTGATCGAGCATAACAAAGTCCCCATATCGAGTATAACAAAATTCCCTGATCGATTATATCAAAGTCCCTTGGTCGAGTATAGCAAAGGGCCCTGATCGAGTAAGACAAAGTCCCCTGATCGAGTATAACAAATTCCTCTTATCGAGTATAACAAAGTCCCCTTATCGAGTATAACAAAGTCCCCTGATCGAGGATAACCTTAGCCCCTCATCGAGTATAACAAAGACCCATGATTAAGTATAACAAAGTCCCCTGATCGAGTATAACAAATTCCTCTGGTTGAGTATAACAAAGTCCCCTGATCGAGTATAACATATCCCTTGATCGAGTATAACAAAATTCCCCTGATCGAGTATAACAAAGTCCCCTGATTAATTTTAAAAAAGTCCCCTGGTTGAGTATAACAAATTTCCCTGATCGAGTATAACAAAGTCCCCTGGTCGTGTATAACAAAGCCCCCTCATCGAGTATAACAAAGGCCCCAAATCGAGAATATCAAAGTCCACTGATCGAGAATAACATATCCCCTGATCGAGTATAACAAAGTCTCCAGGCCAAGTATAACAAAGTCCCCAGATCGAGCATATCAAAGTCCCCTGGTCGAGTATAGCAAAGGGCCCTGATCGAGTATGACAAAGTCCCCTGATCGAGTATAACAAAGTCCCCATATCGAGTATAACAAAGTCCCCTGATCGAGTATAACAAAGGCCCCTGATCGAGTATAATAAAGTCCCCTGGTCGAGTATAACAAAGCCCCCTCATCGAGTATAACAAAGTCCTCTGGTCAAGTATAAAAAAGTCCCCTGATCGAGTATAACATATTCCCTGATCGAGTATAAGAAAGTCTCCAGGCCCAGTATAACAAATTCCCCAGATCGAGCATAACAAAGTCCCTTGATCGATTATAACAAAGTCACCCAGACCGAGTATAACAAAGGCCTCTGGTCGAGTATAACAAAGTTCCCTGGTCGAGAATAACAAAGTCCCCTGATCGTAATATAACAAAGCCCCCTGGACGAGTATAACAAAGTCCTCTGGTCCAGTGTAACCAAGTCCCCTGATCGAGAATAACATATCCCCTGATCGAGTATAACAAAGTGTTCTGGTTGAGAATAACAAATTCCCTGATCGAGTATAAAAAAGTCCCCTGATCACATATAACAATGTCCCCTGGTCGAGTATAACAAAGTCCCCTGGTCGAGTATAACAAAGGCCCCTCATT
>NW_024730771.1:0-7658 GCF_018991925.1 Homarus americanus
AAATATTGTTATTAAATTTTATCATCAATGACTTCTTTTGGTATTAAACAATACAATTTGGTGCTAATTTTTTCCTCTCATATAAAGTAGCTTTAGTGTATAGGGTGAAACATCAATCATGAAGTGATTGTCATTAGAACTTTATGGGGTCTGAATTTGTAAAAAAAACACAACTAATGTGTTTAATCTACTCATAATCAATTTGGTAAAATGAATGTTTAGGTCATCCACCTCTACTTGGCATTTGAAAAAACATAATTTCAATGTCACCAAACCTAACCTAACCCAACTTAACTAATCTAACATAACCTAACTTAACTGGTAAAAATCTGTCAACTTAAAATCATTAAATTCGCTGGATGGCCAAAAAGATAATAATATCATCAATTCCATTTATTTTAGAAGGACTTATTCATTTTTGTTGAAATCATGGACATACAAAGCCAATATATCTACATTTGATTCTACCAGTGTGAATGGCAAAGTTAATTAATATCACCACTCCAACTGTTGGCCCAAACAAGTCGTAAAGTAGTTCTTTTTTGTAATACATCGAGTCACTAAGGGAATATAAAAATAAAACATGAATTTAGGTCACTGAATTTATCTTATTAGTATCAAATTGTGGTTAAACTGATGCACAAATGAAACATGCCTGGGAAGTACCTAGCACTAGTTACCTGGCATATTTGGACTTATTAAAATATGAAATCTCGGCTAATAAGTAATTATACTAAGGAAATAATTATTTTGGTAGTGATGGACTGTTATTAATTGCGCTCATTACGAAAATTGGGTCGATATTAATTCTGATAAAGGACGTCATTCACCATCCCAGAGGAAGCTGTTCTCACCACTCTTCAAATAGACCATTTACGACTTTTTTTTATTTCAATTTGATTTCAATACATTTCTACACATAAATTAGTTGTATTAGTTATCTTAAAGGCTGACCTTTTATGATTGTTAGGCGAATTTGGAGGATATAAACGGCGCTGTAGAGGCTGGCGGCATTTTTCGTACACAAACATGGACCGCTTTTAAAAAGAACACTACAATTCTGCATGTGCTGTTCTGTATGGAGTATATCGTATAACAAATATTATTCCTTTGCAGATTTATACATTTTATGTCCATCCAAATCAATTTTCTTTCTTTTGGTTTCAAAAATAGTTGCCGGACGAAATTTCCCCATGTTCCAATAACGATGGCTGTCCACGGGTAATGTGAACCTCGTGGAGAACTGAAGTTGTTCCTGGAAATGAAATGGAAGGATGATTTACTAAGTTGATATTGTGTTCTCCTCTATCTCTCTCTTGTGTGTGGTTTTTGGAGGTGTAGCCAGGCTGGGTCAACCTTGGCAGGCAGGGGCAAAACATTTTTTATGAGATTCTGTCTGTTCGTCCATCTTGTGCGGGCAATCAACATGGTAGGTAGTGAGCCGGTCGAGTCTCTGTTGTTTTGACGCTTTTTGTTTTTTTAATGCCCCAATTTAAAAGAGTGACTTACAGTAGATGAATTCACCATTTGGGGGTAAGGGTGGGGGGAGTGAGGGTGGGGGATGGGGGTTGGCGGGGTGAGGGTGGAGGGTGGGGGATGAGGGGTGTGGTAATGGAGAAGGTTTAGGTGAGGGAATTTAGTGGACAAAGACTTGAGAATCCAACAGACATATACACAAGATAGTCATACACACACATACATGGCAGTCATATGCACAAGACAGTCATACACACACACATACATGGCAGTCATATACACAAGATAGTCATACACACACATACATGGCAATCATATGCACAAGACAGTCATACACGCACACACACACCCGAGAGTCATGTACACAAGAAGACAAGTCATACACGCCCACATAGCTTGAATGTTGTACGGAGTGCCCCATTATATCTCTATGTTAATAAACGTCTACTTTTGGAGGTTGACTGCGTAAATATATGAATTATTAAAGAAAAACAGGAAAAACAGCTAATGTAACATAAATAGACCTTCCAAAAAGTCGATAGTAATTCCCCTGCCTGTGACACGACGAAGTAAGTACCTCTATCTAGCTCCTCCAGTCCTAGATCGAGGCAAGGCCAAGCCAGTTCATCACTTATTAACTAAACTCTCGGGTAGGTGTAGGTTAGGTAGGGTAGGACATCCCGTCTATAACCCCCACCCATCATCCTCTCACCCATCCTGGGAGGTGGGGAATGGTACCATCCGTCAGCCAACAACAGAAGGTACCAAGAACCACTGACTGGGAAGGGTGAGAGGATGAAGGGGTGGGTGTAGTGGGTGGTGTGCTAAAAAAATAAAAAATATATATAAAAAAAATAAAAAATAAAAAATAAAAAAAAATAAAAAAAAATAAATAAATAAAAAAAATAAAAATAAAAAAATAAAAAAACGAAAAAAAAGTGTAGTGGGTCGTTGCGTTGGGTCGTTGGGTTCGTTGCGTTGGGTCGTTGGGTTCGTTGCGGTGGGTCGTTGGGTTCGTTGCGTTGGGTCGTTGGGTTCGTTGCGTTGGGTCGTTGGGTTCGTTGCGGTGGGTCGTTGGGTTCGTTGCGTTGGGTCGTTGGGTTCGTTGCGTTAAGGTCGTTGGGTTCATTGCAGTGGAGTCATTAGGTTCGTTGCGTTGGGTCGTTAGGTTCGTTGCGTTGCGGTGGGTCGTTGGGTTCGTTGCGTTGCGGTGGGTCGTTAGGTTCGTTGCGTTAGGTCGTTAAGGTTCGTTGCGTTACGTTGGGTCGTTAAGGTTCGTTGGTTCGTTGCGTTGCGTTGGGTCGTTAGGTTCGTTGCGTTGCGTTGGGTCGTTGGGTTCGTTGCGTTGGGTCGTTGGGTTCGTTGCGGTGGGTTCGTTGCGTTGCGTTGGGTCGTTGGGTTCGTTGCGTTGCGTTGGGTCGTTGGGTTCGTTGCGGTGGGTCGTTGGGTTCGTTGCGTTGCGGTGGGTCGTTCGATTCTTTTGGTGTTTTTTTAACTTAAATGATTAATATAATTGAGAATAATAATTAGAACATTTATAATTACTGTAATTCCTGGTCATTTGTCAACAACATCAGAATTGAGACAGCACAAATAATACGTCATAAAATAGGGTAGTGTTGGGTAGGGTGGTGTAGGGTGGTGTATTGGGGGTGTAGGACATCCCGACTATAACCACCCACCCACACCCATCATCCTCTCACCCATCCTGGGAGGTACCAAGAACCACCGACTGGGAAGGGTGAGAGGATGAAGGGGTGGGTGGGGTGAGAGGGATGATGGGGAGTGGGGGATGAGGAGAGGGAATCCACATCCTTCCCAGGGTGTAGTATGGGGTATGGTGGTGTAGTATGGGGTATGGTGGTGTAGGGTGGTGTACGGTAAGGTATCAGGACCCACCGACTGGGAAGTGTGTGTGTAGGGTGGTGTAGTGGGTGGTGTAGTGTGGGGTATGGTGGTGTAGTGAGGGTGTAGTGGGTGGTGTAGTATGGGGTATGGTGGTGTAGGGTGGTGTACGGTAAGGTATCAGGACCCACCGACTGGGAAGTGTGTGTGTAGGGTGGTGTAGTGGGTGGTGTAGTGTGGGGTATGGTGGTGTAGTGAGGGTGCAGTGGGTGGTGTAGTATGGGGTATGGTGGTGTAGGGTGGTGTACGGTAAGGTATCAGGACCCACCGACTGGGAAGTGTGTGTGTAGGGTGGTGTAGTGTGGGGTATGGTGGTGTAGTGGGGGTGTAGTGGGTAGTGTAGTATGGGGTATGGTGGTGTACGGTAAGGTATCAGGACCCACCGACTGGGAAGGGTGTGGAATCCCCCCATCCCCCATCCACACCCATCCTGGGAGGTGGAGAATGGCACCATCCGGTAGTTGGCAACGGAAGGTATCAGGACCCTCCGACTGGGAAGGGTGTGGAATCCCCCCATCCCCCATCTATCTGTGTCTCTGTGTCTGACTGTTTCTGCCAGTCTGTCTCACAATATCGATCTGTCTGTCTTTCTGATTTTCTGCCTCTGTTTTTCTGTCTGTCTGTCTCTTTCGTCTATATGTTAGTCTATGTCGCCGTCTCTGTTTCTGTCTGTCCCTCTATTTCTCCGTCTGTCTGTCTGTCAGTTGTCTGCTTGTGTCTGCGACAAACAGACAGACAAGCAGACAGAAAGAAACGGACACAGAGACCAACAGACAGACAGAGATTCCTACAAGTTGTTATTATTTCTTCTTTTACCAAAGTGTTCCTGTTGCTTAACAACTCAATCAGATACGTTATGGTTACGTGGTGAGTCAAGGGACAGTTGTCTATTTCAGTTTGGGTGACAGCGGTCGAGCCTGAGAAGAGCGCCGGACCTTCTTATTTACGGCGATTCCTTCTTTATCTTGAGTTATTAGCCAAGATTGTCTGTCTCTCCCTGTCTGCCTCTGACTGTCTGTCTGTCTCCGCTCGTCTGTTTGTCTGTCTGTATGTCTTTTCTGTCTGTGTCTTTCGGTGTGTTTGTCCGTTTGTCTGACGGTTTCTGTCTGTTTCTGTGTGTCTGTCTGTTTAATGTCTGTCTGTCTGTGTCCGTCCGTCTGTCTGTTTTTCTAACTGTCTCTGTTTGTCTGTCTGTCTACAAATCCTCCCTAAGGAATCCTATCCTATAAATCAACATACCCGACCACCGCCCCCCCACCCCCCGCCCCCCAACAAAAAATAAATAAATAATTAACAAAACAAAAATAAATAAATTAATTAATAAATAAAAAAATAAAAAATAAAATAAAATAATAAATAAATACAATGAGATAAAATACCAACCAACCTCCAAACACAGCAACACCCCCCCCCCAGACAAAGCCGCACAGAAATACTTACAATTCTCTATACCCAACCTCAGCGACAACCCTCTCAATAAAAACAACCTAACTCAACAACTCCTTTCAACAAAAAACAGACAGACAGATAGAGAGACAGAACAGACAGCCAGTGACCGACACAGTGGAAAGACAGAGAGGCTGAGACAGAGAGGCTGAGACAGAACGAGACAAACACAGACACAGACAGACAGTGACAGACATTGTAAAAATAGACTGGCAGACAGAGACAGACTGACGGACAGACAAACAGAGATACAAAGACAGACAGAGACTGAGAGACAGACGGACAGAGACAGTTAGACAAACTAACTCTACCAAAGCACCAAGAGACGCCAACCCCAGTAAACAGAAACCCTCCTCGTGGTGTACATTAACACAGTATAACCTTTTTCTTCTATATTTTAAATTTATTTCTGTTCCTTTTTCGCCCCCCCCCCCAGGCCCCGTTGTGGGTCGTTTGATCTGTGCCCGGGTGGGCTAATTCCCATTAAAAAAAAAAAAAGCAACTGGCTGGGCCCAGCCTCGAACTGGTCCCGGCGGTGCTAGACGTAGTTCGTCAGGCCACCGCCACGGGTCTACTGTCGGCTTTTATGAAGGTGGTTTTGTTGTTTTTCTTTAATAATTCATATATTTTCGTAGTTTTTCTCAGGATTTGTATGAATTTATACTCCAATAGCAGAGTTACAATTGTATTGAAGCTGTGTGTGGCCCTTTTACAGCCAATCTTGGCTACTAACTCAAGATACACTTGTGTGTGCGTGTTTGACTGTCGTGTGTATGAGTGTCGTGAATCATGAAGAAATTTTGCAAGAACCTATACCAAAACACATACAAAAGAATACCAAACAGTTATAAACAACAGCAAAACGGTAACTCTGCTATTTGAGTTTAAAATCACGTTAAGAACTGCGAAAATAAATCAATTATTGAAGAAAAACTGCAAAAATACCACATGTAACATAAATACAACTTCTGGAATGTTGATTAATGTCCCCCTGGCGGTGGCCTGGCGAACTAGGGGGGGGTCACAGCTTCCATGGTAAACACTTTAAATATTATGAGTGTCTCTCACCCACAATGGAGAGGCCTACCAAGTGCACTCTCACCACCGCTGTCTACACCTACACTATGGTTACTCACACGAGCCAGAAGCACCGGACATGGAGTAGAAAAATTGTCCTCGTTGCAGATGGTGACGTCATCGTGTGGGTAGCAACGGACCCTGGTGTTATGGTGAAGTAATGGTGAGGTGATGGTGATAGTAAAAGAGAGGGTGAAGTTCTTGGGAAGGCCACAGTGAGGTAACGATGAGAATGGTGATATTATGGTGAAATGATGGTGAGGTGACTGGAGGAGCTATTCACTAGAGGACCGATGCTGGTGAAGGGTTACTGGTGCACCTGGGAGGTGATGAATGGTACCATCCGTCAGGCGCAGACGGAAAGTATCCCGACCCACCGACTGGGAAGGGCGTGGAATCCCCCCCCCCATCCCCCCTATCCCCCTCCCCCATCCTCGCCCATCCTGTGAGGTGGTGAATGGTACCATCCGTCAGGCGCAGACGGAAGGTATCAGGACCCACCGACTGGGAAGGGCGTGGAATCCCCCCCTCCCCCATCCCCCTCCCCGGCATCCTCGCCCATCACAGGTGGTGAATGTTACCATCCGTCGGCTGAGCGGAAGTATCAGGCCCCACCGACTGGGAAAACGTGAATCCCATTCCTCCCCCCATCCCCTCCCCATCCTCGCCATCTGTAGGGTGGTGAATAGTACCATCAATCAGGCGCAGACGGGTATCACGACCACCGGCTGGGAAGGGCTTATGGTCCATCCCCCTGTCTCCCCCATCCTCGCCCATCCTGGGAGGTGGTGAATGGTACCATCCGTCAGGCGCAGACGGAAGGTATCAGGACCCACCGACTGGGAAGGGTGTGGAATCCCCCCATCCCCCATCCACACCCATCCTGGGAGGTGGAGAATGGTACCATCCGTCAGGCGCCGACGGAAGGTATCAGGACCCACCGACTGGGAAGGGTGTGGAATCCCCCCATCCCCCATCCACACCCATCCTGGGAGGTGGTGAATGGTACCATCCGTCAGGCGCAGACGGAAGGTATCAGGACCCACCGACTGGGAAGGGTGTGGAATCCCCCTCCCCCATCCCCCTCCCCCAGGAGTTGATCTGAAGATAACGTAAAAAGTTTGATAGATACATACAAAATTATACAAAGTGTTAGATAAATACACAGAACATATATAAATATTAACAAATTTACAATATATTTACTGAAACACAAAATAATTTGATATTACCTGGAAATTATCAAGTTATTTTCAGGTACAGGTGAGCTTTGACGAGTTGGTCAGGTGAGTTATTATTTCCCCTCCCATGAAGGGGGCTTCATTCTTTCCTTCAATTTCTCCTTTCCCTTTTTCCTCACTCCTTCATCTTACTTCCTTACCCTTCTCTCTTCCTCGCATTCTTTCTCTGTTTTTACCCTCTCTCTTCCTCTCCTTTCATCTTATCCTCTATCGTTCCTCTCCTCTCCTTCTCAACCACCTCCTCTCCCTCTCACCCACCTCCTCCTCGCTCTCCCTCTCACTTCTTCCTCTCCCTCTCACCCCTTCCTCTCCCTCTCATCCCTTCCTCTCCCTCTCACCCACCTCCTCCTTCCTCTCCCTCTCACCCCTGCTCTTCCTTTCACTCCCTCCTCTCCCTCTCACCACCTCCTCTCCCTCTCACCCACCTCCTCTCCCTCTCACCCACCTCATCTCCCTTTCACCCACCTCCTCTCCCTCTCACCTCTTTCTCTCCCTCTCACCCTCTCCTCTCCC
>NW_024730772.1:0-15086 GCF_018991925.1 Homarus americanus
TAGCACCAAGAAATGGATGTACAGTGATCCCTCGGTTAACGAATTACCTTCCATAAGATTCTTCACTTCGGTTAACGAATTCCTTACGAATTTTTCCCAACATGTTTTCGCCTGCATTTGGCTGCCCACCAGCTGTAGTATTAATCCGCCAATACAGAAATCGGTTTTAGGGCTTAAATTCCTTACCATTTTAATAAATATCAAGAAGGTTGTACTATTCAATAATTTTAAAAGTTTTATATTAATTTTTTTAGTCATTTTAACAATTATTGAACATAATTGAAGTATAGGAAGCTAGTTTTTTGCACGCCAAACAGCCACTCAACACACCAAGCTTGGTGTCAGTTTGTTTACCAGTTCAGAGGAAGGAACATCTTGTTTGAGACTCTTCAACATATACGCTATTTTTCTGTGTTTCCAGTCAAATTATTGGTCATTTTGAAATATATTTTACATATTGACAATAAATAATGCAGTGCAATGTGGATTTCAATAAAATAATCTTGAATTACACCAAGTGAAATAAAATTTTATAAGTGAAATGGCACCATGGGGTGACTTCTCTTCCACCCCCAATGCCTTCTCTTCTCCCTTCTCCTCCACCCCCATTCTAATTCCAATCATCATCAACCAGGAGCCTTCTACATGCACACCTCAAAGTAAGTGTACTTTACTGCATTTATTTTTAGTTTGTATGTAATTTTTGGTGAGCTGGAACCAATTACCCAAAAACCCATTGAAACAATAGTTTCGGTTAACAAATTTTTCGGTTAACGAGCAACCTTCTGGAACAAATTGTGCTCGTTAACAGAGGGACCACTGTACTATAACAGGTTATTATAGTGTGACCGACATCCACACAGACACAGTTTGGCTGTGTGAGTAAAGAAGGATGTACAGGTTGTACCTCTCTAGTCCGGCAACCTCGGGACCTGACCGGTGCCGGACCATGGGAATTGCCGGACCATGGAAATTCACCCTTTTCCTGGATAGATAGTGACTTGTGCTTATGCTTGGAAGCACTAGCACCACTTTCTCTGCATCATGGTCTCTTTGAAGACACATTGAAGGGTTAAATGTCGTATAGTAGCTTTTCAAATTTCGCTAGTTTTTAATTCTTAACGTATTTTATTGGAACACACAAAAAAATAAATAAAAAAAAATTTTGAAGGCAGAAACTTGAATTTCGACGGGATTGAACGGCCCGCCTACGTGCAGACGACGTGCATAATCGTGTAAACAACGTCATTTCTCTTATGTACAAAAGATTCATTATTGTTTATTACTGAATGTCTTTTTTATTGAATTAATGTTTATGTGTGCAAAATGAGCAATACAATTCATTAATAATACGTAGAATATTAAAACACATGAGGAAATGACACAGCATTGTTTTCGTTGATTACAAAGCCAGTGACTGACTGGTTCTACATATAAAACTGAAGAAAATAAGACCTTGGTTGTAGCTGTAGTAAAATTAATATGGTTGTTTTAAGTAATGTTATTTAATGTTAATAAATGAAACAATAGAAGTAGCTAACGATAATGGTAAAGAAAAAAGAGAGATCGCGTATGTAAGTGCGCACACGTGAAAACATATCGTCATTACTTTACATAAGAATATGAAAGCAACACTTATTTACTGTTCATATATATTTTAATTAATGTTTCTGATTTTTTTTTTTTTGAATTAATGTGTGTGTGTGCAAAATTAACAATTCAATTTATTAATAATACGTGGAATATTGGAGGAGACGAGACCGCTGCCGGCATTGTTTATGTTAAAGCTTACGAAACCAGTGACTGATTGGTTCTATATATAAAACTGAAGAAAATAAGACCCTGATTTTAGCTGTAGTAAAATTAATGTAAAAAAAATTAATATGGTTGTTTGAAGTACCTGTAATGTTATTTAATGTTAATAAACGGAACAATATAAGTAGCTAACCATTAATGGTAAAAAAAAAGTGAGATTGCGCGTATGTAAGTGCGCACATGTGAAAACATATCGTCATTACTCTACATAAGAATATGAAAGCAACACTTATTTACTGCTCATATATATTGAAGGGTGAAATGTTGTACTCTGTATAGACAAGCAGAGAGAGAGAGAGAGAGCAGCCGAACTGCCGGATGTAAACAAACCTTAATTTCCCGCGGCTTTGTTTTTTTGTTTTTTTTTTAAGGGGATTAGCCCACCCAGGCATAGGTCACTGACCCACATTGGGGCCTAGGGGGCAAAAATTTAATACTCCTGTAATAATAATTCAGATAAGTAAAAAAAAAAATAAATAAATAAAAAAAAAAAAAAATAAAGCTGCCTATCTACCTATTGCACAAACTAAAATCGTTCTGGACCAAGGGAGTTTCCGGACCACAGAATGCCGGACTAGAGAGGTACAACCTGTACTATAACGGGTTATTATAGTGTGACCGACATCCACACAGACACAGTTTGGCTGTGTGAGTAAAGAAGGATGTACTATAACGGGTTATTATAGTGTGACCGACATCCACACAGACACAGTTTGGCTGTGTGAGTAAAAAAGGATGTACTAGAACAGTTTATTATAGTGTGACCACTGCGCCTCCAACTCGGCCCATCAAATACCAACTCGGACCATCTCGGATAACCAACCTTTAACTCACTCATTCAAATGTATGTTTATAACAACGACATAAATAAAACATTTATTACCTTTACCAAGAGGAAGGGAGGAAAGCCCACAAATTTACATTTACTAACATAATTAACAAAAATAAACAAGCCAGCCAAGTTGGTTGTTGTCGACCTCTACACCTTGTCTGGCTCTTTCTCTTATCTTTCAGTTATTACAAGTTTTCATTATTAATACTATAATAAAAGTATTTTATTAATAAATATTACACAATACAAATAAATTATCCTTTAATTATAATGTTTTATTAATGATTAAATTCCCGCTAATAGATATATATTAACATTAAACTAAACTTAAGTCAGTGGTTTGAGAACCGTATAGCTTGACAGCATTTACAATTTTACTAAAATAAATTTAAAGAATAACATTTTATTTATTAATATTTTATTAATATATAACACTACAGTATATAGATTCAGTTAACGAACGACTCTGTGGAACCAATTGTGTTCGTTAATTGAGGGATCACTGAAGATATTTAAGAACCTTTAGCGACCTTCCCTGGTGACAACCTTAACCCCCCCCCCCCCATATTGGAGGCTAACGTGGGTCAACACTCCACTATCCACCTATATGAACCTTTATCAATGTGGAATAAACCACTTACGCAAGTCCATTATAAGAACAATTCACTGGACAATACTCACGGCAGAATTAGTAGGTATAACCTGTAATATTTGATCACTAACTTGAACTATGATCAATATTGTTGTGGAATGTTCCTGAAAGTACAGTAATAATTTACTTATTATACAGTACAGCATTAATTTATGGCAAGATTGCTGACAAAAAACTATATTTAAGTATAACTTAACCCAAATAAAATACCCCATTTGTTTGTAAAGTTTCGTGGCTTTTCAATGCAGTCAACACCCCAATAGTCTATATTTCTAAAATGTATATGAAGGCCTTTTAAAAAATACGGGCAAAACCTAAGTAATCTACTTTAAATATCTAATTGTTTCAAAAAGTCATAAGCACAATAACTAATTTGAGAACCCAGATTTAAAATCAGGTAAAGTACCTTTGTAGGATATTTAAACTATTTTTTTACCCCAAGTGCTGAAGACAAAGGTATTGGTCAGGCATATTTGACAAATATTTTGACAACGTGAAAACTAACTTCATACAGTAAAGATGGTCAACATATTTAAGACCATCCATAAAGGCCTTTTAAAACTTGCGGGCACAGCGTAATCTACTTAAAATATCTAATTATTTCAAAGGTCATTAACACAATTACTTGAATTTTTAAACGGTGATCCCAGATCCTTAATAAAAACTAAAACCACAAAGATATACACTGTACTGTACCTTATGTTATAGCAGAAAGTTTCCAATGTGGTGCAGCAAGAGACCCGTTAACCAAAACAAACCTTCGTCTTGTGGTCATTGTGGCCCACATCTTACATCTTCACGTCACAGTCCTGGAATGAATAACATTTTAACAACTAATAAATTAAATACTCTAGGCAATAATATTATATAATATGTATACAGTACTGTACAGTATTATATTATACAGGAACTCATTAAATCTTCAAACATTTAAATACAATATTATGGTTAAATTAAGAAATTTTCATAAAACTTATTAAAAAAAATAAAGAAACACTTTAGAAAATCTTACCTCGATGAATGACACGAGGAACTTCATTGACCATGATTAGCAGGGCAGCAATATGATAGTTGTCTTAACACTACAGTAACAACCAATTGGAGCCATCACCTGTAAACAAAATAAAGAATAAAATGTATAAAGACAAAAACAATTGTATAAAAGCCAATAATGTAAATACTGTGGTATTGTATTTCTAACTCCCATGATAAGACAAAACTTGACTTCACCACAAGTTATCTCTGGTCAACAACTTTCCTAATACCACTTACTAGTCACTAATGGACAACACCTGGTAAATACACAAGTTATATCCCACTGCCATAAGGGTATAATTATCTATAAATGCCAATATTGTGAAGTGTCTTGTGATTTTTCCTTTCCCAGAGAATTAAAATACCATCGAAAACATGATTTGGTTAGGTTAGGTTTGAATCCCACCAAATTTATATTTTCCCCGAGAATTAAAACCTCACCATCGGACACCTGATTTGGTTAGGTTAGGATCCCACCAAATACAGTGACAAAAATGTAAATTTCTTGTCAAAAAGTAAACTGAAATTTTACAGTAAAGTTCCCAAAATGTCTCAAAAGCTAATTTTTTTACAACAAACTGTAATTTAACCATAAATAAAATGTTCAACATTCTTATAACCAAATTTTTTTACATCAATTAAATAAAAAAATCTTTCCCCCCCCCCCAAAAAAATGAACCAAAATCCCACTTTGGTTAATATATAGGACTAACCAGCCAGGGCTGCATAGTGCCGATGCTGTTGTATCATCTCACGTACAGAAAATGTCTCAAATATCACCGTATAGTAAGTTTTTTCTGTTTAATATACCGGGGAAGTTAGGTTAGGTAGGTTTGTTTGGTTAGGTCTGTCCTTCATAACCACAAATGTTATGTAGCGTTTATTTAAAAAACATCCATTTTACTAACATTACCACAAACAGTGTCCACTAAAATATAACAAAAGTAACTTGACAAAATTATCATAAAATTATCCTAAAAGTAATAAACTACAGAAAAGTAACAATTCCCAAACGTAAGTGACGTAAACTCCACAAGTAACAAAACTTATAAAACCTAAAAGTAACAAATACTCAACACGAAAGTAATAAAATACCTCAAACTATTTCCTTAACATTGTTCCATTGACAATTTCCTCCAGTAGTTTACATTATTAAGCAGCACCAGTTATTGGTCCACTTACCTTCACCGTCTCCGTTAATTTATACCTACACTACACACCTGCACCATAAACACACTATATACCTGCACCATATACCTAAACTATACACCTGCACCACAAACACACTATACACATACACAACACACCTGCACCATAAACACACTATATACCTGCACCATATACCTAAACTATACACCTGCACCACAAACATACACTATACACATACACCACACACCTGCACAATAAACACACTATATACCTGCACCATAAACACACTATATACCTGCATCATATACCTACACACCTGCACCACAAACATACACGAAACCTGTACATCACCGAGGTCAGCTCGTCAAACTGTGGGGCGAATTTGGTAGTGGACGAAGATCGATTTGGCGATGGGCCTAAGTTGGAGTTCAACCAGTGTGACCGACAAAACCACTAAGACACTGTACAAGACGAGTGTTACCTGTCGGTACACACAACCACTTTACTTACTTACTGTACTGTTTCTAGTTAACACGGCCATACATACACACGGCCATACATACATACACATGTACATAATGTTAACTTACCACGAGGGAGGGAGGAAGGCCCACAAATTAACATTTACTAACAAAATTAACAAAAATAAACAAGACGCACGTTGATTGTTGTGACCTGCTACACCTTGTCCAATTCTCTATCTTAACTTTCAGTAACTACAATTTTTCATTATTAATACAATAGTAAAAGTATTTAATTTGCAAATATTACATAACATAAATAAATTATACTTGAATTATAATGTTTTATTATTGATTAAATTCCCGCTAATAGATATATATATATATATATATATATATATATATATATATATATATATATATATATATATATATATATATATATATATATATATATATTAATAATAATAAACTAAACTTAAGTCAGTGGCTTGAGAACCGAATGGCTTGAACTCATTTACAATTTCACTAAAATAAATTTAAGCAATAACATTTTGTGTTTAACTATTTTAAGTTTATTTATTAATATTTTATTAATATTTAACACTATTTATACTGGAAGCTTACAACACCATAACAAACTCGCTATTTTAAGTATTCATTATTCATAATAATATTATTAACGGTAAATATTAGTCTCAAACTACATAATTATTCAATAATTATTAAGCAATAATTACAGATTATATAAAAAGTTAATAATTATCAACAACAAATTATATTATTAATATATCAATTTCAATTTCAAATGTTTATTCCTTGATAGAGGAAGCGGGATCCTAGTTATAATGAGACAAAATCTCACCTGAAGAGGTAAGCTAGGAGTTTATAGTAGTTGAGTATTGTAAGGTTTCGTGATATTATGTTGTCTAGCACTCAGGATGGATGGAAACTCTAAGGTGGTGGTTTTCTTATATAATATAAGTTACATGGTAGACAGTCTGGTGCTGGAGATGGCATGTGGTGAGGAGCTGCTCAGTAGACACGTTCGGTGAGTAGCGTGTTGAAGGAGGTAGATGTGCAGGAGCTTCGTTAGAGAAGATGTTGCCTGTTGCTGGCCTCCAGGCTGAATGAGAACGGGACAGCGAGGAGCTTGCTTGGAGGAGATGTTGCATGTTCAGGAACCGAGAGCAGAATGAGAGAGCTGGTTGGTGAGGACGCTCAGAGAAGGACAGCTGGTGCGTCGCCATGCTCGCCGGCGGGAGCGAGGACCGCCAGGCAGCGACGGAGGAGGAGGTGTTGCGTGTTCAAGAAGAGAGGCCAGAATGAATCTCAATGGAGAGACAGAGCTTATATACACAGCAGCCGTGAGTCACCCGTGAGTCATCCGTGGGAAACCCTGTTCTTTTGACTCCGTTGCTAGGATACTGTGGCATCTGATGACGCCCCCCCCTTGGGCCGCTCGTTTGGTTGCTAGGGAAGACGTAGCAGGTGGTATGCGGCTACGCAGTTGTAGGGGAGACATCCACTACAATACTCCCCCTTCCCTCCAGGCGGTGTAGGAGACTTGTTGTCTGTAGAGTTGCTTAGCACATGTGAGGCAGAACGGGCGGTGCATGCCTCATGTGAGACAACGGCGATGGCGTGGATGAGCCGGTCGCTGGATACAACTGTCTATATACACACTATCTGTGGGAGAAGAGAGGGAGAAAAGGGGTGTGTGGAGGCGATGAATGTTGTGCTTCCCTCATGACAGGTACAGAGTCGTCAGATGCGCCTGCTGGGGTGTGTGGGCCTGGGTCAGGAGCAGGGGCCGCGTCAGCAGAAGCGGATGAGGGCTCATGACAGCAGCTGGGTCCACAACAGCAGCAGGGTGCAGGACATTAGCAGGAAGTACCTGAGGGAGAAAAAGGGTGTGTGGAGGCGATGAATGTTGTGCTTCCCTCACGGCAGGTACTGAGTCGTCAGATGCGCCTGCTGGGGTGTGTGTGGGCCTGGGTCAGGAGCAGGGGCTGCGTCAGCAGAAGCGGATAAGGGCTCGTGACAGCAGCTGGGTCCACAACAGCAGCAGGGTGCAGGACATTAGCACGGAGTACCTGAGGGAGAAAAGAAGGGTGTGTGGGTCCGCACTCAGGAACAGAGGCCGCGTCAGGGGCGGCAGGGGTTACTGCTGGGCCGGGGTCGGCGTCTGAGACAGGACGGGTGTGCTGGGGTCGATAGAATGTGGTGCCTGGGGCAGGGAGAGGAGCTGGTGTCTGCTTAGAATAGCAGAGCTGCTTCTGTGTGGATAAGCCAGTCTTCCATGCTGCTTGAAGACTGGGAGCGTGATCAGTTTCTCCTCCATCCTGTGTGAGTGCGAATCTCCGGGGGTCACCATTTGTAGGGTTTTGTGATATTATGTTGTCTAGCACTCAGGATGGATGGAGACTCTAAGGTGGTGGTTTTCTTATATGATATAAGTTATATGGTAGACAGTCTGGTGCTGGAGATGCTGTGTGGTGAGAAGCTGCTCAGTAGACATGTTCGGTGAGTAGCGTGTTGAAGGAGGTAGATGTGCAGGAGCTTCGTTAGAGAAGATGTTGCCTGTTGCTGGCCTCCAGGTTGAATGAGAACGGGACAGCGAGGAGCTTGCTGGGAGGAGGCGTTGCGTGTTCAGGAACCGAGAGCAGAATGAGAGAGCTGGTTGGTGAGGACGCTCAGAGAAGGACAGCTGGTGGGTCGCCATGCTCACCAGCGGGAGAGAGGACCGCCAGGCAGCAGCGGAGGAGGAGGTGTTGCGTGTTCAAGAAGAGAGGCCAGAATGAATCTCAATGGAGAGACAGAGCTTATATACACAGCAGCCGTGAGTCACCCGTGAGTCACCCGTGGGAAACCCCGGTCTTTTGACTCCGTTGCTAGGATACTGTGGCATCTGGTGACGCAACCCCCTGGGCCGCTCGTTTGGTTGCTAGGGAAGACGTAGCAGGTGGCATGCGGCTACGCAGTTGTAGGGGAGACGTCCACTACAGTATTATAGCGAGAGGAAATGGTAGCGTGTCTCGAGGGTGTGATGTTAACACTGTCTATTAACACAGGCACAGTACAAGTGTAGTATATAAAACACCAATGCGTGTTACAGCTTTATTTCACTAGTTCAATAGGGGGGATTAATGGGAGGGGTTCGTACACAATTTATGGTAGACTATGGTATTCTCATATAACCTAACCTCACACTTAGAATGGGCACTTCACTAAATCGATTGCTGGGAGGTTCGGGATCACCGCACTCCTACCGTCTACACAGCCAGCACTTACTGTTACACTTTGAGTTGACAGCACTCTGTCGACGGACCCGGCTGAGACTTCATTACACTTAGTGGCGGGCTTCTGTCGAGTGGGACTGGGGACGTAGTAGCTGGCCCTTCTTGGTTACATGACACACTCTCGTGAGGGAGGACTAGGACGTCCTATATATTGGAAGACCAGCCGTCAGGTTGAGCTGATCGGGGGAGGCGGCGAAGGGTCTCCTTACATTTGCCCTCGCTAATGTAGGGTCAGGTCTGGACTTTTTCTGAGACTATAAGTTGTTGTATATTCTGGAGAAATCTTCAGATGAATGCTTGCCTGTTAACATCGTTGGTGGGGCCGTGTGACATGAGAGGCTCTGGTTGATTTGTGGCCCCTTGACTTGGGCTCGAGGGTTACATTTTACCTGGTTAATGTGAGGATAGGTCTGGGCCTTGTCTGAGATGTACTGTAGGTCCTTTGTGTAAATTGGGGAAGGACCGGCAGGTGGCTCCTTAGCTCACTGTGTGTCTTACATATTTGTTGGGGCCGTGTGACATGTGGAGGGGAGCCTGGTTGATTTGTAACCCTTGGGCAGCCGCGAGGGTTACCCTTACACTTGACCCCCCTAATGTCGGGTCAGGTCTGGACTGTTTCTGAGATGTAAGCTGTGGTCTGACAACCCATCACTACATAGTGCTGTCACTAGGTACCCCTGTACAATGACACCAGAAGCATCTGATAAGTGTGACAAGTATATACAGTATAAATATTATAAAGGGGCTTGCTAAAGCCTAAGGAAGGAAGGATATCCTTTTAACACACAATCAATGTTATTTACAAAATATCTGGCCAGTATGGGGAGGATCATCGTGTCTCCGTCAGGGGGTCGTGGAGTGGTGGTCCAGCAGGCGTCACGGAAGCATTGTGTGTGGGGACATCTTAGGAGGTAGTGGATAAGGGTGCTGCTGTCGGGTCTTCTGCATAATGCACAAGAGCGTTGCTCAGGGGATGCGGGGATACCAATCTCCCAAGCAAAGTCATACCCAATGATGATTCGGGCAGCAATCACGTCCCCTTTCCGCGACCCTTTCCCATAGATGCAGGAAGTTTACGGAGGACATCGTACCAGGTGGGCGGGGACTCCAGGGGGATGGCTGCTTCCCGAGCTTCTCTCTGTTTGCGGCGAATTTGGGTCCTATGCATATTATTATTGATTAAGTCCTTCTTGAATGATTTCGTCCTGGGTTCATGTCCTGTTGGCCTGAGACACACATGAGTAGGGTGTTTGAGTACCTCTCACTATCATATCCTGTTGGTCTGAGACACACATGAGTAGGGTGTTTGAGTACCTCTCACTATCATGTCCTGTTGGCCTGAGACACACATGAGTAGGGTGTTTGAGTACCTCTCACTATCATGTCCTCTTGGCTTGAGACACACATGAGTAGGGTGTTTGAGTACCTCTCACTATCATGAGACACACATGAGTAGGGTGCCTCTCACTATCATGTCCTGTTGGCCTGAGACACACATGAGTAGGGTGTTTGAGTACCTCTCACTATCATGTCCTCTTGGCCTGAGACACACATTAGAAGGGTGTTTGAGTACCTCTCACTATCATGTCCTGTTGGCCTGAGACACACATAAGAAGGGTGTTTGAGTACCCCTCACTATCATGTCCTGATGGCCTGAGACACACATGAGTAGGGTGTTTGAGTACCCTCACACTATCATGTCCTGTTGGCCAAGACACATTAGAAGGGTGTTTGAGTACCTCTCACTATTGATGATCCTGTCCTGGCCTGAGAAGGGTGTTTGAGTACCTCTCACTATTATGTCCTGTTGGCCTGAAACACACATGAGAAGGGTGTTTGAGTACCTCTCACTATTATGTCCTGTTGGCCTGAGACACAAATGAGTAAGATGTTTGAGTACCTCACACTATCATGTCTGGTTGGTCCGAGACACACATGAGAAGGGTGTTTGAGTACCTCTCACTATCATGTCCTGTTGACCTGAGACACAAATAAGAAAGGTGTTTGAGTACCTCCCACTATTATGTCCAGTTGGCCTAAGACACACATAGGAAGGGTGTTTGAGTACCTCTCACTATCATGTCCTGTTGGCCCGAGACACACATGAGAAGGGTGTTTGAGTACCTCTCACCATCATGTCCTGTTGGCCCGAGACACACATGAGTAGGGTGTTTGAGTACCTCACACTATCATGTCCTGTTGACCTGAGACACAGATTAGAAGGGTGTTTGAGTATCTCTCACTATCATGTCCTGTTGGCCTGAGACTCATGAGAAGGGTGTTTGAGTACCTCTCACTATCATGTCCTGTTGGCTCGAGAAACATATGAGTAGGGTGTTTGAGTACCTCTCACTCTCATGTCCTGTTTGCCCGAGACTCATGAGAAGGGTGTTTAAGTACCTCTCACTATCATGTCCTGTTGTACACATGTTCTACAATATTGGGGTTGTAATAAAATATTCAGCAATAGTTTAAATACTTATATCTCATTCTGTAAGATATTTATGTTTGGGACACATCATGGCCAAGTGTATACAGTTATACTGCCCTTTAATTGGTTACTTAATACTAGGGTTTACTTCTTACCTTAGGTTCGCTGCCACCAAACTGCAGGACAGTATGTGTAGTTGTTCTTTGGGGAGCTGGCAAAGAAATCTAGCAATGTGAATTTAGTCTACTGTAGCAGTGTGAGTATAGTCTAGCAGTGTGAGTTTAGTCTAGCAGTGTGAGATTAGTCTAGCAGTGTGAGTTTAGTCTAGCAGTGTGAGTATAGTCTAGCAGTGTGAGCTTAGTCTAGCAGTGTGAGTTTAGTCTAGCAGTGTGAGTTTAGTCTAGCAGTGTGAGTTTAGTCTGGTGGTGTGAGTTTGTGTTTTTCATTAATCAAAGTTGAGGGTGGAAGGAAGGGTGAAACACTTTATTTCAGACATAAAGGTGTGATTGGACAGATGTAAGAAAGAAATATTATGGTGGCATCAAGAGGCCATCCCACACAAACATCTCCCACCACAACCAAGATTTAAAGTTCTTTAAAACAAGAAGCAGAACAATTCCTCACAACTGTACAATAAGTCAGTACAGTATGTGGATTAGTGAACATCTTCAGGAGAATATTATAAGCAAGATTAAGGTAAATTGTCAACTCTCCAAGTCTAAAGTTACAAATATGAAAGCCAAGTTGGTGTTCTAGGAAACTGTCTTTATTGTTCGTAACACTTGTTGAGTAATTCAGTATCGAGTCTGCCAGTACGAATGGCATCCTATGATATTGACCTTGGGGATAGCTATGAATTTTTGAGTACTACTGAAATTAGATCATTTTGATGTTTGTAATTTAGTTAGTGTCAGTTGTCTATTCAATAAAGCCATTAATCTCCTTAAAGAACATGTTAAACTTCTTATCTCCAAGATCTCAACCTATACCCATAGAGGGTCCTTGTCTACAAATTCCGCTTATGTTGGGAGAACCAGTGTTAAGACTTTGTGTACAGTCAACCCTCACTTTACGCGGTTAATGTAACCCACAGTGTACTCTGAGTGCGGACCTGTGTTCTTGTGTTCCTGTCAGTGTTAGTGAGTGATATAGTGACATGGCAGCTGCTGACGAGCACTCGACCACCTCTCACGTTTTCCAGCTTTGTCTTGCCTTGCAAGACCGACTGGAGAAGGTTGAGAAGGAGGTCCAGAGTCTCAAGGGCGAAAGCTTAGCCTTGAAGCTAGTTTTAGAGGAGAAGAAAACCTTTGCCAGTGTCGTGAAGGACGGTGAAGTTGAAGTGGATTCATGGAAGGTAGTTGCTGCTAGTGCTACAAAATGCACTCTAAAAAGGCACTCAGCTGTAGACCTAAACAACAGGTTCAGCACCTTAAGTGACGAGTGTGAGGAAGGTGCTAGTAACACCACGAGTGCTACTCCCTCTGTTAGTGTGGAGAGAGGGAGTAGCGCAGGTAAGAAATCACCACACTCAGTGTACTGCGCACATCATTGTCATCCCTAAAAATCCCATTTAATTCATATTACGCTACATAACATTCAAATGCACCGCGCTTGTAGAGCCTCAGAAAACGGGAAACATTGAGAAAGGACAACTCACCTACTCAAGGTTCCTAGACCATGTGTTGTATTGTACCCAGGTATAGTTATATCATATCAAGTGTATGTATTCATAGCATTAAGGATCACTCAGGGTAGGCATAAGATGAATGTTAAAGTCCAGTTGAGCCGGACTAGTGTACTGTAAGACTAAGTGTGGATCAGGGTTTGAAGGTCTTACTATTTACGTCTGTGAGCGTGTAGCGAACATAATTCCAACAGATATCATATGAAAATACATGAGAACAATGATCTGGAAAAAGGATAAATGTATCAGAACTATGTGAGGTGTTGACAGTGATCTAGAAACTATACTTGAAAGGAAATATCGTGTATGCGTCGGTATGAATTTAATACACCTCGTAGCCTCACGTGACATATACCCACGACAGGTACAGTAATCAGAGAATCTTATGTCTGTGTTCAAATAGTGCAATGTGTGAGAGGAGGATCCCTCATTACAGTTTTAAGTGAAGTTGATACACCCCCGCCATGATCATTCGGCCTGTGTTTCAAGGCGCGTCATGTACCCGCCTCAGATGCCACGTTGATATTATAATCCCAGGCATTTACCCAAGCACTAGCAAACCAAGACCTTACCTTAGTGTGTAATTTAGGATTAAAATATGTGTTTATAAGACATGAGTGACAATATACCGAAAAGTGTTCAGGTGAGAACCATAAGAAACAAAAGTGTAAATTGAGGATTGGAAACTGTAGGCCTATGTGACGAGGAGCGGTGGGGCACTGGCCTCAGTCTTCTCCGTTCTACCGTCACCTCAGGTCAGTGTCCTAGCGGGCTATATCCCGCCCTATAATTAAGGTTGATAAATAGAAGTTACTACAGTTTAAAGCTTTGCCGGATATATAAGTGTGATAGGAATGTGTTAAGGGGTGGGATAACCGCCCGTCAGGCATTATTGCTCAGTCTTCTCCGTTCTACCGTCACCTCAGGTGCCATGTGGTCGGAGTACCTTGCCGCCCGGCCGCCATTGTCCCTTTGAGCGTCACAACAGGTGGGGACGGCTCCCCGCTATGCCAGTCCACTGTGAACCTGTGGATTTCCAGCGCACCACTCCAAATGAATAGTCACAACTAAGGAGACCGTGAGAAACTGCGGTCGTTACTTGGAGCGACCTATAATGCCAGGCGTAGAAATAGTGCTGGTATGTCTCTAGGTGAAGCCCTCGTCTTTACCCACCGAGGGCGGTGTGCGAACGAGGTGCCCGTTGTGTATACCTAAAAGTCACAAGGAGTCACATACTTGCAGGTATGGAGTGTAACAGGTGTGTTGAGATGGTGCTACTATGTATGATAACCGACGGTGCTATATTCCACACAGGTGGAGCAGTCTGATGTGTTAAGGGATATTGTAAGAAGGAACGACCGAGGTACGGTGGTCACAGATTGTTATGCAATAAGTAGGTGGATGACACGCCATCAATGTAAGAGTCTGGGGCCCATCTGGGTAACCACATTTCCGTTGTTCTTCTGAGGAAGGCCAATTCATGTATATGTTTTTTACCAGTATGTTTTATAAGGAATAAATCAATTAAGACATGTTATGGTTTCACCCTTCTTTACCCTTATCGATCTGGTCAATGGAAAACCTAACCCAATGCCTAGTCTACTCTGCCCGCTACCTAACGAGCTACATGCTGTCCAGAGGGGGTCTGGTGGCAGCGACCCTTAGGAATTAAGATTAGAGTTAAGTTAACCCCTTGGATTTAGTGACCCCAGATCTGGCAGTATA
>NW_024730773.1:0-30072 GCF_018991925.1 Homarus americanus
TAGAAGTTACGTATTGCTGTCAGTGGTGTACCTGAGAGTGTCAGAGGTGTAACTGGGAGTGTCATTGGTGTACCTGGGAGGCTGCCAGAACCTGGAGGTGTCAGAGGTACCTGGGAGTATCAGAGGTACCTGGGAGTGTCAGTACCTGGGAGGTCAGGTGTAAACTGGGAGCAAGTCGTGGGGGTGTAACTGGGAGGTTGGGGATGTGTACCTGGGAGGCCTGGGAGGCCAAGCTGTACCTGGAGGTTGGGAGGAGGCCTGGGAGTGCTTAAAGGTGTACTTGGGAGTGTCTGAGGTGTGGGAGGCCTGAATGTACTCTGGAGTGTTGGGAGAGGCGCATTTGGGAGGTTGAGGTAAAATGGGAGGCAGAGGGTACCAGAAGTGTCAGATATGTACCTGGGGAGTGTCTGAGTGTACCTGGGAGGCCTGAGGTGTACCTGGGAGGTCAAGAGGTGCAACGGGAGTGCAGAGGCACCTGGGAGGCCAAGAGATGTTGCTGGAGTTTCTGAGGTGTACCTGGGAGTGTCTGGAGGTAACTGAGAGTCCCAGTGAAGCACCTGGGAACGTCAAAAGGCACCTGGGGGTAACGGACGCGTACCTGGGAGTGTCACAGGTGCACCTGGCAATGTCAGGGGGTACCCAGAGGTCAGGGTGTACCTGGAATGTCAGGTGTACCTGGGAGTGTCTGAGTGGCACCTGGGAGAGTATCAGGACCTGGACAAATGTACCTGGGAGTGCCAGAGGTGTACCTGGAAGTGTCTGAGGCACCTGGGAGTGCCTGAGGTGTAACTGGATGCCAGATTTAAACCAAAACCACACCACAAAAAACCAGGGACTGTAACAGGAGTACCTGGGAGGACAGAGGTGTACCTGGGAGTGTGAGAGATGCACCTGGGAGTGTCTGAGGTGCACCCGGGGAGCAGTTAGAGGTGCACCTGGGAGGTGAGAGGTGCACCTGGGAGTGTCTGAGGTGCACCTGGGAGTGTCTGAGGTGTACCCGGGGAGTGTCTGAGGTACCTGGAGCATCAGAGGTACCTGGGAGAGTCAGGGGTGTACCTGGGAGGTCAGGGTGTAACTGGGAGTGGTCGGAGATGAATGGGAGTCAGAGGCGCACCTGGGAGTGTCAGAGGTGGGCCTGGGAGGCTGAGAGATGCACCTGGGAGCAGTCAGGAGTACCTGGGAGGCCACAGGTACCTGGAGTGTCAAGGAAATGTAAAAGGAAAAACAGAATGAGACCAGGAGCCCGGACGTCACAGAACCTGTGGAGGTGTCAGAGGTGTACCTGGGAGCAACAGAGGTGTACCTGGAGGAGTGTCAGAGGTGTACTGGGAGCACCAGGAGGTACCTGGGAGCGTCAGGGTACCTGGGAGGCATGAACTGGGGAGGACGGAGGTGTAACTGGGAGGCCGGGGATGCACTGGGAGGTCAGATGTGTACCTGAGTGTCAAAGCGTAACCGGGAGAGTCAGAGGAGTACCTGGGATGTCAAGGTGTAACTGGGAGGCTCAGAGGTAAGGGAGGAGGAGGCGTACCTGGGAGGCCAGGGGTGCCTGGGAATGTAGGGAGATGTACCTGGGAGGTCAGAGGAGTACTCTGGGAGGTGGAGGAGTACCATGTGCTGAAGGCACCTGGGAGCCGGATGTACCTGGGTGTTAGAGGTGTACCTGGAGTGCACCTGGGAGGTGGCAGGCACCAGAGTGCATGAGGTACCTGAGAGGCCAGAGGTGTACCTGGGAGTGTCACAGTACCTGGAGTGTCAAGGTCACCTGGAGCATGAGGTGTACCTGGCAGTATTTCAGAGGTGCACCTGGGAGAGTCATGCACCTGGGAGCACAGGGTGTGACCTGGGAGGTCAGACACGGAGGCCTGGGAGTGACAGAGGTACCTGAGGAAGGCCCGGAGGTCAGAGGAGTACCTGGGAGTGCTGGGGGGTGCACCTGGGAGGTCTGAGGCACCTGGGAGGCCCGAATGACCTGGGAGGTCAGAGGTAACTGGGAGTGTCAGAGGTGTACCTGGGAGTGGCAGAGGTGTACCTGGGAGGTCAGAGATTACCTGGGAGGCTACGGGAGGCCCGAGCACCTGGGAGGCCAGAGGTGTACCTGGGAGCGGAGGTACCAGAGAGTGCTGGCTGGGACTACCTAGGAGTGCCTGAGGCACCTGGGAGGCAGAGGTGTACCTGGGAGGCTGGAGGTGTACCTGGGAGGCCAGAGGTGCACCTGGGAGGCCGGAGGCAACCTGGGAGGCCAGAGGTGCACCTGGGAGTGTCAGGGGTGAACTGGGAGGCCGGAGGTTAACTGGAGATGTCAGATGGCACCTGGGGAGGTCACATGTGTGCACGTGGGAGTGCAAAGGTGTACCTGGAGTGTCAGAGGGCACCTGGGAGGGCAGAGGTGTACCCAGGAGCAAGCCAGAGATTACCTGGGAGTGCCTGAGGTGTACCTGGGAGAGAGGTGTACCTGGGAGGCCAGAGGTACCTGGGAGTGTTAGGGAGGTGTACCTGGGAGTGTAGGAGAGGTGTACCTGGGAGTGCTGAGGTGTACCTGGAGCACCAGGAGGTGTACCTGGGAGTGCCAGAGGTGTACCTGGGAGCTGGGGGTGCATCTGGGAGTGCCGGAGGAGCAAGGGAGGTCAGAACGTACTCCGGGAGTGCAGAGGTGTACCTGGGAGTGCCAGATGTACCTGGGAGAGTCAGAGGTGTACCTGGGAGTGCTGGCAGGTGTACCCGGGAGTATCAAAGGAGAACCTGGAGGTGAGGTGTACCTGGGAGCACTCAGAGGTGTACCCTGGAGTGTCAGGGTGTACCTGGGAGTGGCAGAGGTGAACTGGGAGTGTCGGAGGTGTAACTGGGAGCTGGGAGGTGTACTGGGAGTGTCAGATGTACCTGGGAGGTCAAAGCTGTACCTGGGAGGTCAGAGGTACCTGGGAGTGTCAGGGAACTGGAGCCATGGGAGGTCAGGAGGAGTACCTGGGAGTGCCTGGGGTGTACCTGGGAGGTCAGGAGATGTAACTGGGAGGGTGAGAGGAGTGGGGTGACAGAAGCACTGGCAGCTGGGAGGTGTACCTGGGAGTGTCGGATGGTACCTGGGAGTCAGGAGGTGCACAGGGAGGCAAAGGCACCTGGGAGGCTGAGGTGTGACCTGGGAGTGTCTGGAGGTGCACCCGGGAGTGTCAGAGGTGTACCTGGGAGTGTCAGAGGTGTACCTGGGAGTGCAAAGACCTGGAAGTGCGAGGTACCTGGGAGCATCAGAGGTGTACCTGGGAGTGTCGAGGGTGTACCTGAGCAAGCCAGGGGTGTAACTGGGAGGGTCGAGGTGTGGTGGGAGTGTCAGATGTGCACCTGGGAAGGTCAGAGGTGTACCTGGGAGTGTCATGGCACTGGGAGGTCAGAGGTGTACCTGGGAGTATCGGAGGTGTACCTAGAGTGTCGGAGATGTACCTGGGAGTGTACCTGGGAGGGTGCAGAGGTGTACCAGGAGGTGCAAAGGTGTCCTGGGAGGCTCAGAGGTACCTGATATGTCAGTGGTGTACATGAGAGTGTCAGAGGTGTACCTGGGAGGCCACAGGCCTGGGAGTGTTGGTGTGCCTGGAGGTGCTGGGGAGGTGTACCTGGGAGTATCAGAGGTGTACCTGAGAGTGTCAGGGGTGTACTCGGAGGTCAGGAGTGTAACTGGGAGCCGGGTAACTGGGAGGTCAGAGAACCTGGGAGTGCTGGAGGCACCTGGGAGGTCAAAGCTGTACCTGGGAGTGTCAGAGGAGCACCTGGGAGGCGTCATGGTGGTGTACCTGGGAGCACAGGAGGTACTGGGAGTATTGAGCTGTACTTGGGAGTGTCGGAGGTACATGGGAGTGTCAAGCTGCACCCGGGAGTGTCAGAGGAGTACCTGGGAGTGTCAGAGGTACCTGGGAGTGTCAAAGGTGTACTGGGAGCATTGGAGCTGTACCTGGGAGTGCTGGAGGTGTACCTGGGAGTGTCGGAGGTGTACCTGGGAGTGTCAGGAGGCTTAACCTGAGATGTGTCATTGGTGACCTGGGAGTGTCAAAGGTGAAACCTGGAGGTGTCAGAGGTGTACCTGGGAATATCAGAGGTGTACCTGGAGTGTCAGGTGTACCTGGGAGCTGTAATTGGAGTCCGGAGGTGTAACTGGGAGTGTCGGAGGTGTACTGGGAGTGCCAGATGTGTAACTGGGAGTGTCAGATGTACCTGAGGCTCAAGCTGTACCCGGGAGAGTCAGAGGAGTACCTGGGAGTGTCAGGGGTAACTGGGAGGGTCGGAGGTGTAAGTGGGAGGCCAGAGGCGTACCTGGGCGTGTCAGAGGTGTACCTGGGAGGCCGAGATGTACCTGGAGTGTCAGGAGAGTACCTGGGAGTTCAGAGGAGCACCTGGGAGTGCTGCGGTGAACCTGGGAGTGTCAGAGGTACCTGGGAGCACGGAGGTGTAACTGGGTGTCGGGAGTTGTACCTGGGAGTGTCGGATGTACCTGGGAGGTTAGAGAGAGTACCGGAGTGTCAGAGAGTACCTGGGAGTGTCAGCTACCTGGGAAAGTCAGAGGTGTACCTGAAAAGTCAGAGAGTACCTGGGAGCGTCAGAAGAGCCTGGGAGTATCAGAGGTGTACCTGGTAGTGCAGGGTGTACCTGGGAGAGCCAGAGTACCTGGGAGGCTGGTGAGGCCTGGAGTAGCCAGAGGAGTACCTGGGAGTGTTAGTGGTGGTACTTGGGAGGTTAGATAAACTGGGAATATCAGAGGTACCTGGGAGTGTCAGGTAACCTGGGAGGTCAGGGGTGTAACTGGGAGTGCCGGAGGTGTAACTGGAGTGTCAGATGTGTAACTGGGAGGCCAGATGTGTACCTGAGAGTGTCAAGCAGGCCCGGGAGAGTCAGAGGAGTACCTGGGAGAGTCAGGGGTAACTGGGAGGGTCGGAGGTGTAAGTGGGAGTGTCAGAGGCGTACCTGGGCGTGGGGTGGGAGGTGTACCTGGGAGTGTCAGAGATGTACCTGGGAGTGTCAGAGTACCTGGGAGTGTCAGTGGAGACCTGGGAGTGTCATGGTACCTGGGAGTACAGAGGTGTACCTGGGAGACGGAGGTGTACCTGGGAGTGTCGGAGTTGTACCTGGGAGTGTCGGATGTACTGGGAGCTAAGAGGTGTACCAGGAGCCAAAGGTGTACCTGGGAGTGTCCGAGGTGTACCTGGGAGTGTATGAGGTGTACCTGAAGTCAGAGGAGTACCTGGGAGTCAAAGGAGCACCTGGTCAGAGGTACCTGATAGTGTCAGTAGGACCCTGAGAGCATCAGAGGCACCTGGGATGTCATTGGTGACCTGGGAGGTCAGAGGTGCACTGGGAGTATTGAGCTGTACCTGGGAGTGTCGGAGGTGTACCTGGGAGGTCAACTGCACCCGGGAGTGTCAGAGGTACCTGGGAGAGCGGAAGTGGGGTGTACTTGGGAGGCCAGAGGTGTACTGGGAGTATTGGAGCTGTACCTGGGAGTGTCGGAGGTGCACTGGGAATGTCAAGCTGTACCTGGGAGTGTTAGGGGGGAGTACCTGGAGCACAGGTGTACCTGGAGTGTCAGGTGTACCTGGAGTGTCAGTGGTGTACCTGGGAGGTTGGTTGGTGCCTGGAGGTTGCTGGGTAACCTGGGAGTGCAGGTGAACCAGGAGGCCAGTGCTGTACCTGGGAGCAAGCCACAGGTACCTGGAGCTGAGGTGAACCAGGAGGTCAGAGGAGTACCTGGGAGTGCCTGAGGTGGGGGAGGGTCAGAGGTGTACCTAGGGGTGTCAGAGGTGTACCTGGGAGAGTCTGAGGTGTACCTGGGAGTGTCACAGGTACCTGGGAGGGCAGAGGGCACCTGGAGAAGTCAGAGATGTTGCTGGGAGGCTGAGGTGTACCTGGGAGTGTCTGAGGTGTACCTGGGAGGTCTGAGGTGTACCTGAGAGTGTCAGTGAGCCTGGGAATGTCCAAAAGGCACCTAGTATCGGACGTGTACCTGGGAGTGTCACAGGTACCCTGAGTGTCAGAGGTGTACCTGGCAATGTCAGGGTACCTGGGAGTGTCAGGGGTGTACCTGGGAACAGGTGTACCTGAAAGTGTCTGAGGTGTACCTGGGAGTGTCTGAGGTGTACCTGGGAGTGTCTGAGGTACCTGGGAGTGACAGAGGTACCTGGGAGTGTGAGAGGTGTACCTGGGAGGCTTGAGGTACCTGGGAGAGCCAGGATGCACCTGGGAGTGTGAGAGGTGCATGGGAGGTCTGAGGTGTACCTGGCAGTGTCAGGAGATGTACCTGAGTATTAGAGAGGTGTACCTGGGAGTGTCAGGGATGTACCTGGGAGTGTCAGGGGTGTAACTGGGAGTGCCGGAGGTGCACTGGGAGTGTCAGATGGTGGCCTGGGAGGCTGGCAGATGTGTACCTGGGAGGTCAAAGCTGTACCCGGGAGAGCCAGAGAGTACCTGGGAGGCTGGGGGAGTAACTGGGAGGGTCGGAGGTGGGTGGGCGGTCAGAGGCGTACCTGGAGGCCAGAGATGTACTTGGAGGCCAGAGGAGACCTGAGTATCAGGAGGTTTACCTGAGGCCAGAGATGTACCTGGGAGCGCTGGGAGGTGTACCTGGGAGTGTCGGAGGAGCTTGTGAGACAGGTGTACCTAGGAGGTCAGAGGTACCTGGGAGCAGTCAGATACCTGGGAGGTCTGAGGTGTAGCTGGGAGGTCAGAGGATATCCTGGGAGTGTCAGAGGTGTACCTGGGGAGTGTCTGGGATGCACATCGGAGTGTCAGAGGTGTACTTGGGAGTGTCAGAGGAGTACCTGGGAGGTGAGAGAGTACCTGGGAGCGTCAGAGGAGTACCAGGAGGTCAGAGGTGTATGTGGGAGGTCAGGAGAGTACCTTAGGAGGCCAGAGGAGTACCAGGGAGGCAGAGGTGGCGTGGGAGTGTCTGGGTGTACCTGGGAGTGTCTGGGGTGTACCTGGAGGTCAGAGGTGTACTTGATGGTGTCAGATGTGTACCTGGGAGTGTCAGATGGTACCTGGGAGTGCCATAGCTGTACCCGGGAGAGTCAGAGGAGCACCTGGGAGGGTCAGGGGTGTAACTGGAGGGTCGGAGGTGTAAGTGGGAGTCCCAGAGGCGTACCTGGGAGTGCCAGAGGCACCTGGGAGTGTCAGAGATGTACCTGGGAGGTCAGAGGAGTACCTGGGAGTGTCAGGAGAGTACCTGTGAGTGTCAGAGTTGTACCTGGGAGGCCGGAGGTGTACCTGGGAGAGCCGGGAGGTACCTGGGAGTGTCGGATGGCACTGGGAGGCAGAGGTGAATCAGGAGTGTTAAAGGTGTACTCGGAGAGCCAGAGGTGCACATGGGAGTGTCTGAGGTAAAATGGGAGGTAAGGGAGGTACCTGGAAATGTCAGAGGAGTACCTGGGAGCGTCAAGAGGCCTGGGAGTGCCAGAGGTGTACCTGATAGTGTCAGTGGTGTACCTGAGAGTGTCAGAGGTGTACCTGGGAGTGTTGCTGGTGGCCTGGGAGGTCGAAGGTGAACTGGAGGTGTCAGATGTGTACCTGGGAGATCAAGAGGTGCACCTGGGAGTGTCAGGGTACCTGGGAGTGTCAGGTGTAACTGGGAGGTCAGGGTGTAACTGGGAGGCCGGAGGTGCATCGGAGTGTCAGATGTGTACCTGGGAGGTCAGATGTGTACTGGGAGTGTCAAAGCTGTACCCGGGAGTGTCAGAGGAGTACCTGGGAGTGCTGGGCAGTGTACCTGGGAGCTGGAGGTGTACCTGGAGGTCTGAAATGTACCTGGGAGTGTCAGAGGTGTACCTGGGAGTGTCAGAGGTACCTGGGAGTGGTAGAGTGTACCTGGGAGTATCAGAGATGTACCTGGGAGTGTCTGAGGTGTACCTGGGAGGCCTGGAGGAGGTACCTGGGAGGTCAGAGGTGTACCTGGGAGTATCAGAGGTACCTGGGAGTGTCAGAGAGGTACCTGGGAGCAACAAGAGGTGTACCTGGGAGGTCTGGTGTGACCTGGGAGTGTCTGGAGGCAAAAATCGAGTGGTCAGGAGGCACCTGGGAATGTCAAAAGGTACCTGGGGCACGCAGGTGTACCTGGGATGTCACAGGTGGCCTGGGAGTGTCAGAGGTGTACCTGGCAAATGTCAGGTGTACCTGGGAGGCTGGCAAGGGTGTACCTGGGAATGTCAGGGGTACCTGGGAGGTTCGAGGTACCTGGGAGGTCAGAGGAGCACCTGGGAAAGTCAGAGGTGTATCTGGGAGTGTCTGAAATGTACCTGGGAGGTCAGAGGTGTACCTGGGAGTGGTAGAGGTGTACCTGGGAGGTGAGTACCTGGGAGTGTCAGGAGAAATACTGGGGACTGTAACAGAGTACCTGGGAGGACAGAGGTGTACCTGGGAGTAAAAGAGAGGTACCTGGGAGTGTCTGAGGTACCTGGGAGTGTTAGAGGTACCTGGGAGGTGAGAGGTGACCTGGAGTGTCTGAGGTGTACCTGGGAGTGTCAGGTGGTTCCTGGGAGAGCAGTCAGAGATGTACCTGAGTGTCAGGGTGTAACTGGGAGGGTCGGAGGTGTAAGTGGGAGTGTCAGAGGCGTACCTGGGAGGTCAGGAGGTGTACCCGGAGTGCTCAGAGATGTACCTGGGAGTGTCAGAGAGCACCTGGGAGTGTCAGAGGAGTACCTGGGAGTGTCATGTGTACCTGGGAGGTCAAAGGTGTGACCTGGGAGGTCAGAGGTACCTGGGAGGCCGGAGGTGTACCTAGGAGTGTCGGAGGTGTACCTGGGAGTGTCGGATGTGTACCTGGGAGTACAGAGGTGTACCAGAGTGTTAAAGGTGTCACCTGGGAGCCAGAGGTACTGATAGTGTTGGGAAACCTGAGGCAGGGTGTACCTGGGAGGCCACAGGCCTGGGAGGCTGAGCAGAACCTGGAGGTGTCAGAGGTGACCTGGGAGATCAGAGGTGTACCTGAGAGTGTCAGGGTGTACCTGGGAGTGTCAAAGATGTAACTGGGAGAATGGAGGTGTAACTGAGTGCCAGATTTGTACCTGGAGTGTCAGATGTGTACCTGGGAGTGTCAAAGCTGTACCTGGGAGGTCAGAGGAGTACCTGGGAGTGTCAGCGGGTGTACCTGGGAGTGTCAGAGGTACTGGGAGTATTGAGCTGTACTTGGGAGTGTCGGAGGTGTACATGGGAGGTGTCAAAGCTGTACCTGGGAGTGCTGAGGAGGCCTGGGAGTGGTTGGGCGGTGTACTTGGGAGTTGAGGTGTACTGGGAGTATTGGAGCTGTACCTGGGAGTGGGAGGTACCTGGGAGCAGGCAGAGAGGTACCTGGGAGTGCTCGGAGGTTTCACTGGGAGTGTCAGAGGTTTACCTGGGAGGTCAGAGGATGTACCTGGGAGGTCAGGAGTACCTGGGAGTGCCGAGGAGTACCTGGGAGTGTCAGAGGTGTACCTGGGAGGTCAGAGGTGCACCTGGGAGTATCGGGAGGTGCACCTGGGAGGCTGGAGTTGTACCTGGGAGTGTCGGATGTGTACCTGGGAGTGTTAGAGGTGTACCAGGAGTGTTAAAGGTGCACCTGGGAGGTCAAGCACCTGGAGTCTGAGGTTTACCTGGGAGGCATGAGGTGCACCTGGAAGTGTCAGAGAGTACCTGGGAGCGTCAAAGGAGTACCTGGGAGTGGCAGAGGTACCTGAGAGTGTCAGGTGGTGAACCTGAGAGTATCAGAGGTGTACCTGGGAGTGTCAGTGGTGTACCTGGGAGGCCAAAGGGAACCTTTGAGTGTCAGAGGTGTACCTGGGAACAGGTACCTGGGAGCAAGTCAGGCCTGGGAGTGTCAGAGGTGTACTGGGAGTGGCTGAGCCAGGCCTGGGAGTGTCGGAGGTGTACCTGGGAATGCAAAGCTGTACCTGGGAGGTCAGGGAGTACTGAGAGTGTCAGCGGTGTACCTGGGAGTGTCAGGTACCTGGGAGTGGCCAGTGGAGTCCTGAGCCAGAGGCACCAGGAGTGCCAGGAGGTGCATGTGGGAGTGTCTGGGTGTACCTGGAGTGTCTGGGGTGCACCTGGGATGTCAGGAGGTGTACTTGATGGTGTCAGATGTGTACCTGGAGTGTCAGATGTGTACCTGGGAGGTCAAGAAGCTGTACCCGGGAGTCAGAGGAGTACCTGGGAGTGTCAGGGGTAACTGGGAGTGGTCGGAGGTGTAAGTGGGAGTCTCAGAGGCTGCACCTGGGAGGCCAGAGGTGTACCTGGGAGGCCAGAGACAACTGGGAGGTTGCAGGAGTACCTGGGAGTAAGCCAGAGGAGTACCTGGGAGGTTGGGTACCTGGGAGTGTCAGGAGTTACCTGGGAGTATCGGGAGGTGCACCTGGGAGGTCTGAGGTACTGGAGTGCGATGTCTCAGAGTAGAAATAGGAGAGCAAAGGTGTACCTGGTGTGAGAGGTGAACATGGGAGTGTCGGAGGTGTTCCTGGGAGTGTCACAGATGTACATCGAGTGTCAGAGGTGTACTGGGAGTCAGAGGAGCACCTGGGAGTGTGAGAGGAGTACCTGGGAGCGTCAGAGGAGGCCCAGGAGTGCCTGAGGGGAGCACAGAGGAGTACTTAGGAGCCAGGGGAGTACCAGGAGGCCAGAGGTGTAAGGGGGGAGTGGGGCCCATTGGAGCCAAAGTGCCTGGGAGTGCTAGGTGTACTTGATGGTGTCAGATGTACCTGGGAGGCTGGGATGTACCTGGGAGGCTAGAAGCGGGTACCCGAGAGCTGAGAGCACCTGGGAGGCCAGGGTGGAATCAGAAGGTCGGAGGTGCAAGTGGGAGTCCAGAGGCGCACCTGGGAGGTCAGAGGTGCCCTGGAGTGTCAGAGATGTACCTGGGAGTGGCCAGAGGAGTACCTGGGAGTGCTGGGAGGAGTACTCTGGGAGGCCAAGGTACCCAGAGTGCTGAGCTTACCTGGGAGCAATGGAGGTACTCTGGGAGCAAGCCGGAGGTGTACCTGGGAGCAATGGGATGTACCTGGGAGGCAGAGGTGAATTAGGAGTAAGAAGGTGTACTTGGAGGTTGAGGTGTACAAGGGAGTGTTTGAGGCACGGGGAGTGTGGGTGAGGTACTTCTGGAAACAAGCCAGAGGAGTACCTGGGAGCGTCAAAGGAGTACTCGGGAGGCTGGGAGGTACTGATAGTGCTGGGTGGTGTACCTGAGAGTGTCAGAGGTGTACCTGAAAAGTTGGCTGGTGTACTTGGGAGGCTGGGGCAGAACCTGGAGGTGTCAGGAGGTACCTGGGAGTATCAGAGGTGTACCTGGGAGGTCAGGGAAACGGAGGTCAGGGTGTAACTGGAGTGTCAGGGTGTAACTGGGAGGTCGGAGGTGTAACTGGAGTGTCAGATGGGCACCTGGGAGGCTGATGGGTACCTGGAGCACAAGCTGTACCTGGAGTGTCAGAGTGGGCCTGGGAGTGTCAGCGGTGTACCTGGGAGGCCTGAGGTGTACCTGGGAGGGTCTGAAACACCTGGGAGGCCAGAGGTGTACCTGGAGTGTCAGAGGTGTACCTGGGAGTGGTGGCAGAGGTGTGGCCTTGGGAGTATCAGAGATGTACCTGGGAGTGTCTGAGGTGGCCCTGGGAGTGCTCAGGCACCTGGGAGCCGAGAGGTACCTGGGAGTATCAGAGGTGTACCTGGGAGTGTCAGAGGTGTACCTGGGAGGCTGGAAGGTGTACCTGGGAGGCCGAAGCGGTGTACCCAGGTTTGAGGCATACCTGAGAGTGCCTGGGTGGAGAGCACCAACGTCAAAAGTGTACCTGGGGGCATCGCAGGTGTACCTGGGAGTGTCACAGGTGTACCTGGAGGCCGAGGTGTACCTGGCAATGCTGGAAGGCACCTGGGAGTGTCAAGGGTGTACCTGGGAATGCTGGGGGTGTACCTGGGAGCAGTCTGAGGTACCTGGGAGGGCTGAGGACACCCAAGTCAGAGGTGTATCTGGAGTGTCTGAAATGTACCTGGAGCAAGTCAGAGGTACATGGGAGTGGGAGGGGTGTACCTGGGAGTGTCAGTGAGCACCTGGGGAGCACAGAGAACACTGGGGACTGTAACAGGAGCACCTGGGAGGACAGAGGTGGGCCTGGGAGTGAGAGGTACCTGGGAGCAAGCCTGAGGTGTACCTGGGAGCAGCAGGAGGTGTACCTGGGAGGTGGAGAGGTGTACCTGGGAGTGTCTGAGTGTGTACCTGGGAGAAGGAAATGTACCTGGGAGGCCAGAGATGCACCTGGAGCATCAGAGGTGCAATCTGGAGTGTCAGGGGGGCACCTGGGGAGGTCAGGGCAACTGGGAGGGTCGGAGGTGTGGGAGTGGAGTGTCAGAGGCGCACCTGGGAGGTCAGAGGTGGCACTGGGAGCAAGTCAGAGATGTACCTGAGCAAGCCGAGTAGTACCTGGGAGGCCGAGAGCACCTGGAGTGTCAGGTACCTGGGAGGTTGAAGGGTGTACCTGGGAGTGTCAGAGGTACCTGGGGAGGTCGGAGTGCAAAAATTAGAGTGCCGGAGGTGTGGCCTGGGAGCAAGCCGGTGGATGTGTACCTGGGAGCAAAAGTAGAGGTGTACCAGGGAGTAAGAAGGTGTCTCTGGGAGTGCGAGTGTACCTGAGCAGTGTCAGTGGTGGTACCTGGAGAGTGTCAGAGGTGCAACCTGGGAGCAAGCCACTGGTGTGGCCTGGAGGCCAAATATGAACCTGGAGGTGCTCAGAGTGCACCCAGAGGCCAGAGGTGTACCTGAGAGTGTCAGGTGTACCTGGGAGCCAGGAGTGTAACTGGGAGGAGCCGGAGGTGCACCTGGGAGTGCTGGACCAGGCCTGGGAGTGTCAGATGTACCTGAGGCCAAAGGTACCTGGGAGGCCAGAGGAGCACCTGGAGTGCCAGCGGCCTGGGAGCAAGCCAGGTGTACTGGGAGTATTGAGCCACTTGGAGGCTGAGGTGACATGGGAGGTTGCAAGCTGTACCCGGGAGTGTCAGAGGAGTACCTGGGAGGCCATGGTGTACCTGGGAGGCCAGAGGGTACTGGGAGTATTGAGCTGTACCTGGGAGTGTCGGAGGCACCTGGGAGGCTGGGAGGTGTACCTGGGAGTGTCAGGAGGTTCACCTGGGAGGTCAGAGGTTTACCTGGGAGTGCAGAGATGCATCTGGGAGTGCCAGAGTGAGCAATCTGGGGAGGCCTGTAGAGGAGCACCTGGGAGGTCATGGTGTACCTGGGAGGTCAGAGGTACCTGGGAGTATCGGAGGTACCTGGGAGTGTCGGAGTTGGTACTGGGAGGCCAGATGTGCACTGGGAGTGTTAGAGGTGTACCAGGAGCAAAGAAGGTGTACTCAGAGGCCAAAGGTGTACCTGGGAGAAAGTGCCTGAGGTTTACCTGGGAGTGTATGAGGTGTACCTGGGAAGTGCCAGAGTGAGTACCTGGGAGCAAGCCAAAGGAGTACCTGGGAGTGTTGGGAGGTACCTGATAGTGCTGGTGGTGAACCTGAGAGTATCAGAGGTGTACCTGGGAGTGTCATTGGTGTACTGAGTAAGCCAAAGGTGAACCTTGAGGTGTCAGAGGTGTACTAGGGAATATCAGAGGTGTACCTGGGAGTGTCAGGTGGTGTACCTGGGAGCGTCAGAGGTGCACTGGGAGCATTGGAGCTGCACCCGGGAGTGTCGGAGGCACCTGGAATGTCAAAGCTGCACCCGGGAGGTCAGGAGCACCTTGGAGTGTCATGGTGTACCCAGAGTGTCAGGGGTGTACCTGGAGTGTCAGTGAGCACCTGGGAGGCCAGAGGAGCACCAGGAGTGTCAGAGGTATGTGGGAGTGTCTGGGGTACCTGGGAGTGTCTGGGTGTACCTGGGAGTGTCAGGAGGTGCACGGATGGTGTCAGATGTACCTGGGAGGCTGGGATGTACCTGGGAGTGTCAAGTAGCTGTACCCGGGAGAGTCAGACCTGGGAGTGTCAGATGTGTACCGGGAGTGTCATGAGCTGTACCTGGGAGAGTCAGAGAGTACCTGGGAGTGTCAGGGGTAACTGGGAGGGTCGGAGGTGGGGTGAGCATCAGAGGCGTACCTGGGAGGCCAGAGGTGTACCTGGGAGGTCAGAGATGTACCTGGGAGGTCAAGAGAGCACCTGGGAGGCCAGAGAGCACCTGGGAGTGTCATGGTGTACCTGGGAGTGTCAGAGGTACCTGGGAGCATCGGAGGTGTACCTGGGAGTGCTGGAGGTGTACCGTGGAGAAGTCGGATGTGTACCTGGGAGAGTTAGAGGTGTATCAGGAGAGTTAAAGGTGTACCTGGGAGTGTCAGAGGTGTACATGGGAGTGTCTGAGGTACCTGGGAGTGACGAGGTGTACCTGGAAGTGTCAGGAGGAGTACCTGAGCGTCAGAGGAGTACCTGGGAGGCCAGAGGTACCTGATAGTGTCAGTGGTGGTGCCCGGAGAGTGTCGGAGGTGTACCTGGGAGTCCTGGCTGGTGCACCTGGGAGGCGTCGGGCAGAACCTGGAGGTGTCAGGAGGTGTACCGGGAGCATCAGAGGTGTACCTGGGAGTGTCAGGTGTACCTGGGAGTGTCAAGGGTGTAACTGGGAGTGTCGGAGGTGTAACTGGGAGTGTCAGAGGTGTACTGGGAGTATTGGACTGTACCTGGGAGAGCCGGAGGTGCACCTGGGAGTGTCAAAGCTGGACCTGGGAGTGCCAGGGGAGCACCTGGGAGTGTCAGCGGTGTACCTGGGAGGCGTCAGAGGTGTACTGGGAGTATTGGAGCTGTACCTGGGAGGTCGGAGGTGTACCTGGGAGTGTCAGAGGTACCTGGGAGTGTCAGAGGTGTACCTGGGAGTGTCATGAGGTACCTGGGAGTGTCAGAGGAACCTGGAGGTGTCAGAGGTGTACCTGGGAGTATCAGAGGTCTGGGAGGTCAGGGGTGTACCTGGGAGTGTCAGGGGTGTAACTGGGAGGCCGGAGGTGTAACTGGGAATGTCAGAGGTACCTGGGAGTGTCAAGGTGTACCTGGGAGTGTCAAGCAGAACTGGAGGTGTCAGAGGTGTACTGGGAGTATCGGAGGTGTACCTGGGAGTGCCGGAGGTGTACCTGGGAGGCCGGATGTGTACCTGGGAGTAAGAGGTGCATCAGGAGTGTTGAAGGTGTACCTGGGAGTGTCAGAGGTGTACATGGGAGTGTCTGAGGTGTACCTGGGAGGTCTGAGGTGTACCTGAAGCAAGTCAGAGGAGTACCTGGGAGCGTCAAAGGAGTACTTGGAGTGTCAGGGGTGTACCTGATAGTGTCAGTGGTGTACCTGAGAGTGTCAGAGGTGTACCTGGAGGTCATTGGTGTACCTGGAGCACAAAGGTGAACCTGGAGGTGTCAGAGGTGTACCTGGGAGATCAGAGGTGTACCTGGGAGTGTCAGGGGTGTACCTGGGAGGTCAGGGGTGTAACTGGGAGTGTCGGAGGTGTACCTGGAATGTCAGAGGTGTACTGGGAGTAGCTGGGAGCTGTACCTGGGAGGCCGGAGGTGTACCTGGGAGGTCAAAGCTGTACCTGGGAGTGGTCAGGGGAGTACCTGGGAGTGTCAGAGTACCTGGGAGTGTCAAGAACCTGGAGGTCAGAGGTGTACCTGATAGGCATGCAGTGGTGTACCTGAGAGTGTCAGAGGTGTACCTGGGAGTGCAGCATGTGACCTTGGGAGTCAAAGGTGAACCTGGAGGTGTCGAGAGGTGTACCTGGGAGGTCAGAGGTACCTGGGAGTGTCAGGGGTGTACCTGGGAGTGTCCGGGTGTAACTGGGAGTGTCGAGGTGTAACTGGGAGTGTCAGAGGTGTACTGGGAGTATTGGAGCTGTACCTGGGAGTGTCGGAGGTGTACCTGAACTGGAGTGTCGTGGAGGTAACTGGGAGTGTCAGATGGTACCTGGGAGGCCAGGATGGTGGCCTGGGAGCCGCTGTACCCGGGATCAAGAGTGAGCACCCTGGGAGTGGCCAGCGGGTGTACCTGGGAGCGTCAAAGGTGTACCTGGGAGCATTGGAGCTGGCACCCGGGAGGCCGGAGGTGTACCTGGGACACAATGTTGCACCCAGGAGTGTCAGGAGGCACCATGTCAGCGGTGTACCTGGGAGGCCAGAGGTGTACTGGGGAGCATTGGAGCCATACCCGGGAGTGTCAAAGGCAACCCCGATGTGTCAGAGGTGTACCCAGAGGGCTCAGAGGCATACCTGTGAGTATCAGAGGTACCAGGGAGGCTGGGCTGACTGGCCTGGAGTGTCTGGGAGGTGTACTTGGAGGCCAGAGGTGTACCTGGGAGGGCAGAGAGGGGGTACCTGGGAGTGTCAGAGATATTAAGCGGGAGGTTTAAGGTGTACCTGGGAGTGTTCTGAGGTGTACCTGGGAGCAGCCTGAGGTACCTGAGAGTTCAGTGGAGTGGCACCTGGGAATGTCAAAAGTGTACCTGGGGGGTATCGGACGTACCTGGGAGGTCACAGGTGTACCTGGGAGTGTCAGAGGTGTACCTGGCAATGTCATCAGGTACCTGGGGAGGCCAGGGGTGTACCTGGGAATGTCAGGGGGTACCTGGGAGTGTCTGAGGTGCACTCTGGGAGTGGCAGAGGAGTACCTGGTGAGTAAACAGAGAGCCACCAGGGACTGCAACAGGAGTACCTGGGAGTGACAGAGGTGTGCCCTGGAGGTGAGAGGTGTACCTGGGAGGCCTGAGGTGCCTGGGAGGCAGAGGTGTACCTGGGAGGCCAGAGATGTACCTGAGTATCAGAGGTGTACTGGGAGCAAGTCAGGTGTACCTGGAGGCCAGGTGTAACTGAGCAAGCCGGGAGGTGGGCTGGGAGTGCCAGGATGTGCCTGGGAGTAAGCCGATGTTTACCTGGGAGGTCAAGCTGTACCTGGGAGAGCTGGGGAGAGCACCTGGAGTGTTAGGTGTAACTGGGTGGGTCGGAGGTGGCGGGAGGCCAGGAGGCGTACCTGGGAGGTCAGAGGTGCACCTGGGAGTCAGGAGACATACCTGGGAGGTCAGAGGAGTACCTGGGAGTGTCAGAGAGCACCTGGGAGTGTCAGAGGTGCCTGGGAGGGCAAAGGTGTACCTGGGAGTGTCAGGAGATGTTGCTGGGAGTGTCTGAGGTGTACCTGGGAGTGTCTGAGGTGTACCTGGGAGTGTGTCTGAGGTGTACCTGGGAGTGTTTGAGGTGTACCTGGGAGTGTTCAAGGTACCTGGAGAGTGTCAGAGTACCTGGGAATGTCAGGCACCTGGGGAACAGACGTGCACCAGAGTGTCAACAGTGACCTGGGAGTGTCAGGTAACTGGGAGTATCGAGGTGCAACGGAGCCATCAGGAAAACCTGGGAGCAAGTGTCACCTGGGAGTGTCAAAGGTGCACTGGGAGTATGAGCTGGTACCTGGGAGTGTCGGAGGTGTACCTGGGAGTGTCAAAGCTGTACCTGGGAGTGCTGGGGGAGTACCTGGAGTGCTCAGAGGCAACTGGGACCGAGTATAATCAGAGGCACTGTACCTGGGAGTAAAGAGGTGTAACTGGGAGGCCAGAGGTGTACCTGGGAGTCAGAGGTACCTGGGAGCCACAGCCAGGGAGTGTCACAAACCTGGAGGTGTCAGAGGTGCACCTGGGAGTATCAGAGGCGGCCTGGGAGCCAGGAGTGCTCCAGGGAGTCAGAGGAGTACTGGGAGCAAGCCAGAGGTAACTGGGAGGCCAGGAGGTGCACCTGGGAGTGTAACAGAGGCCTGGGATTGTCGGATATGCACCCGCAGTGTCAGAGGAGTACCAGGAGTCTCAAAGGTGCACCTGGGAGTGTCAAAGGTACCTGAGAGTGTCAGAGGTGTACCTGGGAGTGCATCAACAAAAGGAAGTCAAAGCAAACCTGGGAGCGTCAAAGGAGTACCTGGGAGGTCAGAGGTGTACCTGATAGTGTCAGTGGTGTACCAGAGTATCAGAGGTGTACCTGGGAGGCTGGCCAGGACCTGGGAGGCCGGGCAGAACCTGAGGTGCCAGAGGTGCCTGGGAATATCAGAGGTGTACCTGGGAGCATCTGGAGGTGTACCTGGAGGCTGAGCAGGCCTGGAAAGCCGGGATGCGCCTGGGAGTTAGAGGTGCACCAGGGAGTGTTGTAAAGGTGCACCTGGGAGTGTCAGAGGTACCTGTGAGTGAAGGAGGTGGTACCTGGGAGGTATTAGGTGTACCTGAAGTGTCAGAGGAGTACCTGGGAGCCAAGGAGTACCTGGGAGGTCAGAGGTGTGGCCTGATAAAAAGCCGGTGGCGGTACCTGAGCAAGCCGAGGTGCACCTGGGAGTGTCAACAGGTACCTGGAGTGCTGAAGGTGAACCTGGAGGCACAGAGGTGCACCTGGGAGTATCAAAGGTGTACCTGGGAGCATCAAAGGTGTACCTGGGAGTATCAAAGGTGTACCTGGTAGTGTCAGGGGTGTAACTGGGAGGCCGGAGGTATCTGGGAGGCCAGATGTACACTGGGAGGCCAGATGTGTACCAGAGTAACAAGCTGTACCCGGGAGGCCAGAGGAGCAATGGGAGGTCAAAAATGGGGAGTATTGAGCCACCTGGGAGTGTCGGAGGTGTACCTGGGAGTGTCAAAGCTGTACCCGGGAGAGCCAGAGTAACTGGAGTGTCAGCGGCAAATGGGAGTGTCAGAGAGTACTGGGAGTATTGGAGCTGTACCTGGGAGGCACAGAAACCTGAGGTGTCAGAGGTGTGCCTGGGAGCATCAGAGGTGTACCTGGGAGTATCAGAGGTACCAGGGAGGCTGCTGACTACCTGGGAGTGCCTGAGGTGTACCCAAGTGTCAGAGGTGTACCTGGGAGTGGCAGCAGGGTACCTGGGAGTGTCAGATGTTGCTGGGATGTCTGAGGTCAACCCAGAGTGCCCAGGTCACCTGGAGTGCCTGAGGTGTACCTGAGAGTGATCAGTGAGTACCTGGGAATGTCAAAAGTGTACCTGGGGGTAATGGACGTACCTGGGAGGTCACAGGTGTACCTGGGAGAGCTGGGAGGTGTACCTGGCAATGTCAGGGGTGTACCTGGGAGGTCAGGGTGTACCTGGGAATGTCAGGTGTACCTGGGAGTGTCTGAGGTGTACCTGGGAGTGGCAGAGGAGACCTGGAGGCTGGGGAGATGTACCTGGGAGGACTGAGGTGTACTGGGAGTGCCTGAGGTACCTGGGAGAGACAGAGGGTACCTGGGAGAGAGGCACCTGGAGAGCCTGAGTACCTGGGAGTGTCAGAGGTGTACCTGGGAGGAGAGTAAAGCCTGGGAGTGTCTGAGGCACCTGGCAGTGTTGAGATGCACCTGGGAGCATCAGAGGTGTACCTGGGAGTGTCAGGGCACCTGGGAGTGTCAGGTGTAACTGGGAGTGTCGGAGGTAACTGGGAGGCTGAGATGTGTACCTGGGAGGCCAGATGTGTACCTGGGAGGCCGATGTACCCGGGAGAGCCAGAGAGCACCTGGGAGGAGAGGGGTACCTGGAGTGGCCGAGGTGTAAGGGGCGTGTTGCAGGCGTACCTGGGAGGCCGAGATGTACTGGGAGGCGGGAGGAGGCCTGGGAGGCCAGAGAGTACCTGGGAGTATCAGAGGTGTGTGCTGGGGTGTACCCTGGGAGTAAGAAGGTGTACTGGGAGTAAGCCGGGAGGTACTGGGAGTACAGAGGTGTGGCCTGAGCAAGCTGATGTACCTGGGAGGTCAAAGCTGTACCTGGGAGGCTGAGAGTACCTGGGAGGTTGGCGGTGTACCTGGGAGTGTCTAGGTGGGAGTATTGAGCTGTACCTGGAGTGCCGGAGGTACCTGGGAGGTCAAAGCTGTACCCGGAGAGTCAGGGAGCACCTGGAGGCCAGCGGCACCTGGGAGCGACAGAGGTGTACTGAGTGGCTGAGCTGCACCTGGGAGGTCAAAGGTGAACCTGGAGGTGTCAGAGGTACCTGGGAGCATCAGAGGTGTACCTGGGAGCATCAGAGGTACCAGGGGAGTGTCATTGGACCACCTGGAGTGCCTGAGGTACCTGGGAGCAACACAGACCTGGCAGTGTCAAAGGAGAACCTGCAGGTGTCAGGAGGTGTACCTGGGAGTACAGAGGTGCACCTGGGAGTATCAGAGGTGTACCAGGGAGTGCACTGATCACCTGGGAGTGTCTGAGGTGTACCTGGGAGTGTCAGGAGGTACCTGGGAGTGGCAGAGGTGCACCTGGGAGTGTCAGAGATGTTGCTGTGAGTGTCTGAGGTGCACCTGGGAGTGTCTGAGGTGTACCTGGGAGTGTCTGAGGTGTACCTGAGAGAGTCAGTGGAGCACCAGGGAATGTCAAAGTGTACCTGGGGGTATCGAACGTGTACCTGGGAGTGTCAGGTGACCTGGGAGTTCAGAGGGTACCTGGCAATGTCAGGGGTACCTGGGAGTGTCAGGGTGTACCTGGGAATGCTTGGGGTGTACCTGGGAGTGCAGGAATAGCACAGGAGTGTCACAGGACTACCTGGGAGTGTCAGAGATGTACCTGAGTGTTCCGAGGTACCTGGGAGTGTCTGAGGTACCTGGAGTGTCTGAGGTACCTGGGAGTGTCAGAGGTACCAGGAGTATCAGGGAGTACTGGGAGTGTCAGAGAAATACCAGGGACTGTAACAGGAGTACCTGGGAGTGACAGAGGTGTACCTGGGAGTGAGAGGTGTAACGGAGTGTCTGAGGTGTACCTGGGAGTAGCAGGAGGTACCTGGGAGTGTGAGAGGTGTACCTGGGAGTGTCTGAGGTACCTGGGAGCCAGAGATGTACCTGGGAGCATCAGAGGGTACCTGGGAGTGGCCAGGGTGTACCTGGGAGGTCAGGGTGTAACTGAGAGTGTCGGAGGTGAACTGGAGGTCAGATGTGTACCTGGGAGGTCAGATGCACCTGGGAGTGTCAAAGCTGTACCGGAGAGTCAGAGGAGCACTGGGAGGTTAGGGGTGTAACAGGAGGGTCGGAGGTGTAAGTGGGAGCCAGAGGCGTACCTGGGAGGTCAGGAGGTGTACCTGGAGCAGCAGATGTACCTGGGAGTGTCAGAGGAGCACCTGGAGCAAGCCAAAGGAGACCTGGGAGGTCAGAGGTGTACCTGATAGTGCCAGTGGTGTAACTGAGAGCAGTCAGAGGTGTACCTGGGAGCAGCCACAGGGCCTGGGAGTGTCAAAGGTGAACCTGGAGGTGTCAGGAGGTGTACCTGGGAGCATTCAGAGGTGTACCTGGTAGTGTCAGGGGTGTAACTGGGAGTGTCGGAGGTGTAACTGGGAGTGCAGGAGTGTACCTGGGAGTGTCAGATGTACCTGGGAGTGTCAAACCTACCCGGGAGTGTCAGAGGAGCACCTGGGAGGCCGCGGTGTACTTGGGAGTGCCAAAGGTGTACTGGGAGTATTGAGCTGTACCTGGGAGGTCGGAGGTGTACCTGGGAGTGTCAGGTGCAACTTTGAGGTCAGATGTACCTGGGAGAGTGCCAGATGTGCACCTGGAACAAAGCTGCACCCGGGAGGGCAGAGGTACCTGGGAGTCAGATGTTGCTGGGAGTGTCTGGAGGTGCACCTGGGAGGCCTGAGGTGTGACCTGGGAGTGTTCGAGGTACCCGAGAGTGTCAGGAGTACCTGAATGTCAGTGTACCTGGGGCACGGACGGGTACCTGGGAGGTCACAGGTGTACCTGGGAGGCTCAGGTGTAACTGAGTGTCGGAGGTGTAACTGAGGTCAGATGTGTACCTGGGAGGTCAGATGACCTGGGAGTGTTGCACCCGGGAGTGTCAGAGAGCACCTGGAGGTCAAAGGTGTACTGGAGTATTGAGCTGTACCTGGGAGTGCCGGAGGTACCTGGGAGTGTCAAAGCTGCACCCAGGAGTGTCAGGGGAGCACCTGGGTGTGTCAGCGGTGTACCTGGAGCAAGTCAGAGGTGCACTGGGAGGCTGAGCTGTACCTGGAGCAAGCTGAACCTCGACAAGCCGGAGGTGTACCTGGGAGTATCAGAGGTGTACCTGGGAGTATCAGAGGTTTACCAGGGAGGCTGGCTGGACTACCTGGGAAGCCTGAGGTGTACCTGGGAGGCCAGAGGTGCACTGGGAGTGGCAGAGGTACCTGGGAGTGTCAGAGATGTTGCTGGGAGTGTCTGAGGTGTACCTGGGAGTGTCTTGAGGGTGTACCTGGGAGTGTCTGAGGGTACCTGGAGAGTCTCAGTGAGTACCTGGAATGTCAGTGCACCTGGGGGTATGGACGGTACTGGGAGTGTCACAGGTACCTGGGAGGCAACAGAGGCACCTGGCAATGTCAGGGGTGTACCTGGGAGTGTCAGGGTGTACCTGGGAATGTCAGGGGTGACCTGGGAATGTCAGGGTGTACCTGGGAGTGTCTGGAGGTACCTGGAGTGGCAGAGGAGCACCTGAGTAACAGAGAAATACCAGGGACTGTAACAGGAGTACCTGGGAGTGACAGAGGTACCTGGGAGTGTGAGAGGGACCTGGGAGCATCTGAGGTGTACCTGGGAGTGTCTGAGGTGTACCTGGGAGTGCCTGAGGTGTACCTGGGAGTGTCCGGAGGTGTACCAGGGAGTGTCAGGGGTGAGTACCTGGGCAGTCAGAGAAATACCAGGACTGTAACAGAGTACCTGGGAGGACAGAGGTGTACCTGGGAGTGTGAGAGTGGTACCTGGGAGTGTCTGAGGTACCTGGGAGGCAGAGGTGTACCTGGGAGGTGGGAGAGGTGTGTACCTGGGAGGTCTGAGGTACCTGGGAGTGTCAGAGATGTACCTGGGAGCATCAGAGGTGTTCCTGGGAGGTCAGGGGTGTACCTGGGAGTGCTCAGGGGTGTACCCGAGAGTGTCAGTGAGTACCTGGGAATGTCAAAAGTGTACCTGGGGTATCGGACGTGTACCTGGGAGTGTCACAGGTGTACCTGGGAGGTCAGGGGTAACTGGGAGTGTCGGAGGTGTAACTGGGAGTGTCAGATGTGAACCTGGGAGTGTCAGAGTGTACCTGGGAGTGTCAAAGCTGTACCTGGGAGGTCACAGAGGAGCACCTGGAGTGTCAGGTGTACTGGGAGGCTTGGAGCTGGTACCTGGGAGGTCGGAAGTGTACCTGGGAGAGTCAAAGCTGTACCCAGGAGTGTCAGGGGAGTACCTGGGTGTCAGCGGGTGTACCTGGGAGCAGCCAGAGGTGTACTGGGAGGCTGAGCTGTACCTGGAGTAAGTCAAAGGTAAACTCGATAAGTCAGAGGCGTACCTGGGAGTACGGAGGTGTACCTGGGAGTATCAGAGTTACCAGGGAGTGTCATTGGACTACCTGGGAGTGCCTGAGGTACCTGGAGTGTCAGAGGTGTACCTGGGAGTGGCAGAGGTACCTGGGAGTGTCAGAGATGTTGCTGGGAGTGTCTGAGGTGTACCTGGGAGTGTCTGAGGTGTACCTGGGAGTGTCTGAGGTGTACCTGAGAGTCTCAGTGAGTACCTGGGAATGTCAAAAGTGTACCTGGGGGTAACGGACGGGTACCTGGGAGTGTCACAGGTGTACCTGGGAGCACAGAGGTGTACCTGGCAATGTCAGGGGTGTACCTGGGAGTGTCAGGGGTGTACCTGGGAATGCTTGGGTGTACCTGGGAGTGTCTGAGGTACCTGGGAGTGGCAGAGAGTACCTGGGAGTGTCAGAGAAATACCAGGGACTGTAACAGGAGTACCTGGGAGGACAGAGGTGTACCTGGGAGTGTGAGAGGTGTACCTGGGAGTGCCTGAGGTACCTGGGAGTGTCTGAGGTGTACCGGGAGTGTCTGAGGTAAAACCTGGGAGGTCTGAGGTGTACCAGTGAGTGGCTGGGTGGAGTACCTGGAGGCCAGAGAAATACCAGGGACTGCAACAGGAGTACCTGGGAGTGACAGAGGTGTACCTGGGAGGGCAGAGGTGTACCTGGGAGTGTGGGAGAGGTGCCTGGGAGTGTCTGAGGTGTACCTGGGAGGCAAGCAGAGATGTACCTGGAGCATCAGAGGTGCCCTGGGAGGTCAGGGGTGTACCTGGGAGTGTCAGGTGTAACTGGGAGTGTCGGAGGTAACTGGGAGGCTCAGAGTGTACCTGGGAGTGTCAGATGTTTACCTGGGAGGCCAAAGCTGTACCTGGGACAGTCAGAGGAGTACCTGGGAGGCCAGGGGTGTAACTGGGAGGTCGGAGGTGGGTGGGAGTGTCAGAGGCGTACCTGGGAGTGTCAGAGGTGTACCTGGGAGTGTCAGAGATGTACCTGGGAGTGTCAGAGGAGCACCTGGGAGTGTCAGAGAGTACCTGGGAGGTCAGAGGTTTACCTGGGAGTGGCAGAGGTGTACCTGGGAGGTCAGAGATGTAGCTGGGAGGTGTCGGAGGTGCACGGGAGGTCAAAGCTGTCCCAGGAGTGTCTGGAGGTGTACCTGGGAGTGTCTAGAGGTACCTGAGAGTGCTGGAAGGAGTACCTGGGAATGTCAAGTGCGTACCTGGGGGTATCGGACGTACCTGGGAGTACAGGGCCTGGGAGTGTCAGAGGTGTACCTGGCAAATGTCAGTACCTGGGTTTGTCAGGGTGTACCTGGGAATGTCAGGGTGTACCTGGGAGCACTGAGGTAGCTGGGAGTGGCAGAGGAGCACCTGGGAGGTTGGGAGATGTACCCAGAGTGTCTGGAGGTGTACCTGGGAGTGTCTGGAGGTGTACCTGAAGCACAGAGGGTACCTGGGAGGTGGAGAGGCACTGGGAGTGTCTGTGGTGTACCTGGGAGTGTCAGAGGTGTACCTGGGAGTTTGAGAGGTGTACCTAGGAGTGTCTGAGGTGTACCTGGGGGTCAGAGATGTACCTGGAAGCATCAGAGGTGTACCTGGGAGGCCAGGGTGTACCTGGGAGTGTCAGGGTGTAACTGGGAGCGTCGGAGGCAATTGGGAGAGTCAGAGTGTACCTGGGAGTGTCAGAGTGTAACTGGCAGTGTCAAAGCTGTACCCGGGAGAGTCAGAGGAGCACCTGGAAGTGTCAGGGGTAACTGGGAGGGTCGGAGGTGAGTGGGCGTGTCAGAGGCGTACCTGGGAGTGTCAGGAGATGTACCTGGGAGTGTCAGAGGTGTACCTGGGAGTGTCAGAGGAGTACCTGGGAGTGTCAGAGGAGTACCCGGGAGTATCAGAGGTGTACCTGGTAGTGTCAGGGGTGTACCTGGGAGTGTCAGGGGTGTAACTGGGAGTGTCGGAGGTGTAACTGGGAGTGTCAGATGTGTACCTGGGAGTGTCATATGTGTACCTGGGAGTGTCAAAGCTGAACCCGGGAGTGCTTGAGGAGTACCTGGGAGCGTCAGCGGTGTACTTGGGAGTGTCAAAGGTGTACTGGGAGTATTGGTGTGCCTGGAGTGTCGAGGTGTACCTGGGAGTGTCAAAGCTGCACCCTGGGAGTGTCAGGGGAGTACCTGGGAGTGTCAGGGGGCACCTGGGAGAGTCAGAGGTGTACTGGGAGTATTGAGCTGTACCTGGGAGTGTCAGCAGAACTGGAGGTGTCAGAGGTGTACCTGGGAGTATCAGAGGTACCTGGGAGTGTCAGAGGTGTACCTGGCAATGTCAGGTGTACCTGGGAGTGTCAGGGGTGTACCTGGGAATGTCAGGGTGTACCTGGAGTGTCTGAGGTGCACCTGGGAGTGGCAGAGGAGTACCTGGGAGTGTCAGGAGATGTACCTGGGAGTGTCTGAGGTACCTGGGAGTGTCTGAGGTGTACCTGGGAGTGACAGAGGTGTACCTGGGAGTGTGAGAGGTGTACCTGGGAGTGTCCAGGTGTACCTGGGAGTGTTAGAGGTGCACCTGGGAGTGTGAGAGGTGTACCTGGGAGGTCTGAGGCACCGGCAGTGTCAGAGATGTACCTGGGAGATCAGAGGTGTACCTGGGAGGTCAGGGGTGTACCTGGGAGTGTCAGGGTGTGTAACTGAGTGCCGGAGGTGTAACTGGAGTGTCAGATGTGTACCTGGAGGTTTGAGATGTGTACCTGGGAGTGTCAAAGCTGTACCGGGAGAGTCAGAGGAGTACCTGGGAGGTCAGGTGTAACTGGGAGGGTCGGAGGTGGGTGGGCGTGTCAGAGGCGTACCTGGGAGTGTCACAGATGTACCTGGGAGGCCAGAGGAGTACCTGAGTGTCAGAGGAGTACCTGGGAGTGTCACAACCTGGGAGGTCAGAGGTGTACCTGGGAGTGTCAGAGAGTACCTGGGAGTGGCAGAGGTGTACCTGGGAGGTCAGATGTTGCTGGGAGTGTCTGAGGTGTACCTGGGAGTGTCTGAGGGTACCTGGGAGTGTCTGAGGTGCACCTGAGAGTCTCAGGGAGTACCTGGAATGTCAAAAGCGTACCTGGGGTATCGGACGGTACCTGGGAGTGTCACAGGTGTACCTGGGAGTGTCAGAGGTGTACCTGGCAATGTCAGGGGTGTACCTGGGAGCAATAGGTGTACCTGGGAATGTCAGGGGTGTACCTGGGAGTGTCTGAGGCACTGGGAGTGGCAGAGGAGTACCTGGGAGTGTCAGAGAAATACCAGGGACTGTAACAGGAGTACCTGGGAGGACAGAGGTGTACCTGGGAGTGTGAGGTAACTTGGGAGTGTCTGAGGTGTACCTGGTGTCTGAGTGCTCGGAGTGTCTGAGGTACCTGGGAGTGTCAGAGGTGTACCAGTGAGTGTCAGTGGAGTACCTGGGAGGTCAGAGAAATACCAGGGACTGTAACAGGAGTACCTGGGAGTGACAGGGTGTACCTGGAGTGTCGGAGGTGTAACTGGGAGGTCAGAGTGTACCTGGGAGTGTCAGATGTTTACCTGGGAGTGTCAAAGCTGTACCCGACAGTCAGAGGAGTACCTGGAGTGTCAGGTGTAACTGGGAGGGATGGAGGTGTGCGGGAGTGCAGAGGCGTACCTGGGAGTGTCAGAGGTGTACCTGGGAGTGTCAGAGATGTACCTGGGAGTGCTGGAAAAAGAGACCTGGAGGCCGAGGAGTGCCGAGGTTTACCTGGGAGGGCAGAGGTGCACCTGGGAGGTCAGAGATGTTGGCTGGGAGGCTGGAGGTGCACTGGGAGTGTCAAAGCTGTACCCAGGAGTGTCTGAGGTGTACCTGGGAGTGCCTGAGGTACCTGAGAGTGTCAGTGGAGTACCTGGGAATGTCAAAAGTGTACCTAAATGGACGTGTACCTGGGAGTGTCACAGGTGTACCTGGGAGTGTCAGAGGTGCACCTGGCAATGTCAGGTGTACCTGGGTTTGTCAGTGTACCTGAATGTCAGGGTGTACCTTGGAGTGTCTGGTGTAGCTGGGAGTGGCAGAGGAGTACCTGGAGTGTCAGAGATGTACCCAGGGAGTGTCTGAGGTGTACCTGGGAGTGTCTGAGGTGTACCTGGAAGTGACAGAGGTGTACCTGGGAGTGCGAGGTACCTGGGAGGTCTGTGGTGTACCTGAGTGTCAGAGGTGTACCTGGGAGTTTGAGAGGAGGCAACCTAGAGGTCAGAGGTGTACCTGGCAGTGTCAGATGTACCTGGGAGATCAGAGGTGTACCTGGGAGGCCAGGTACCGGAGGTTAGGTAACTGGCGTCGGAGGTGCAATTGGGGTCAGATGTACCTGGGAGTGTCAGATGTAACTGGCAGTGTCAAAGCTGTACCCGGGAGAGTCAGAGGAGTACCTGGAAGTGTCAGGTGTAACTGGTATCGAGGTGGGGCGGGCGCAGAGGCGCACCTGGGAGTGCTCGAGATGTACCTGGGAGTGTCAGAGGTGTACCTGGGAGGTCAGAGGAGTACCTGGGAGTGTCAGAGGAGCACCCGGAGTATCAGATGTACCTGGTGTGTCAGGGTGTACCTGGGAGTGTCAGGGGTGTAACTGGGAGTGTCGGAGGTGTAACTGGGAGTGTCAGATGTGTACCTGGGAGGTCATATGTGCAACTGAGGTCAAAGCTGAACCTGGAGTGTTCAGAGAGTACCTGGAGTGCCTGGCGTGTACTTGGGAGGTCAAAGGTGTACTGGGAGTATTGAGCTGTACCTGGGAGTGTCGGAGGTGTACCTGGGAGTGTCAAAGCTGTACCCGGGAGTGTCAGAGCACCTGGGAGGCCATGGGTAACCTGGGAGTGTCAGAGGTGTACTGGGGAGCATGAGCTGTACCTGGGAGGTCAAAGGTGAACCTGGAAGTGTCAGAGGTACCTGGGGAGCATCAGAGGTGTACCTGGGAGTGTCAGTGACCACTGGGAAAGCGAGGTGTACCTGGGAGTGTCAGGGGTGTACCTGGGAGTGTCAGAGGTGTACCTGGGAGGTCAGAGGTGCTACTGGGAGTGTTAGAGGTGTACCTGGGAGTGTCAGAGGTGTACCTGGGGTGTCTGAGGTGTACCTGGGAGTGTCTGAGGTGTACCTGGGAGGTCAGAGGTGCACGGAGCGTCAAAGGAGTACCTGGGAGGTCAGAGGTGTACCTGGGAAGTGTCAGAGGTGTACCTGGGAGTGTCAGAGAGTGTACCTGGGAGTGCTGGAGGTGTACCTGGGAGTGTCAGAGGTGTACCTGGAAGTGTCAGAGGTGTACCTGGGAGAACAGAGGTGTACCCAGTGTCAGGGGTGTAATCAGGGTCGGAGGTAACTGGGAGTGTCAGATGTGTACCTGGAGGTCAGATGTACCTGGGAGTGTCGATGCACCTGGGAGTGTCAGAGGAGTACCTGGGAGTGTCAAGGTGTACCTGGGAGGCCAAGCAAAGCCTGAGCATTGGAGCTGTACCTGGGAGGCCGGAGGTACCTGGGAGTGCCGGTGTACCTGGGAGGCCAGAGGAGTACCTGGGAGTGCTGGGTACCGGGAGTGTCAGGGGAGATTTGGGAGTTCATGGTACCTGGGAGTGTCAGAGATGTACTGGGAGTATAGGAGGTGTACCTGGGAGTGTCAGAGGTGAACTTGGAGTATCAGAGGTGTACCTGGGAGTGTCAGAGGTGTACCGGGAGGCTGGACTACCTGGGAGGTCAGAGGTGTACCTGGGAGGCCAGAGGAGTACCTGGGAGTGTCAGAGGTGCCTGGGAGGTCAGAGGTGTACCTGTGAGTGTCTGAGGTACCTGGGAGTGTCAGAGGTGAACCTGGGAGTGTCGGAGGTGCACCAGAGTGTCAGAGGTGTACCTGGGAATGCTGGAGGTGTACCTGGGGTATCGGATGCAGCCTGGGAGGTCAGAGGTGCACCGAAGTGTCAGGTGTAACTGGGAGCAATGGGAGGTGTAATCAAGTGCTCGATGTGTACCTGGGAGTGTCAGAGTGTACCTGGGAGTGTCAAGCTGTACCTGGGATGAGCCAGAGGTGTACCTGGGAGTGTCAGAGGTACGGGAGTGTCAAGGTGTACCTGGGAGTATTGAGCTGTACCTGGAGCTGAGGGCCTGGAGTGTAAGCTGTACCATTAGGGGAGCACCTGGAGTGTCAAGGTGTACCTGGGAGTGTCAGAGGTGTACCTGGGAGTATTGAGCTATACCTGGGAGTGTCAGAGGTGAACCTCGATGTCAGAGGTGTACCTGGGAGACCAGAGGTGTACCTGGAGACAGAGGTACCTGGGAGGTCAGAGGTGTACCTGGGAGTGGTCGAGGTGTACCTGGGAGTGTCAGAGGTGTACCTGGGAGTGTCAGAGGTGTACCTGGGAGGCCAGAGGTGTACCTGGGAGTGTCAAGGTGTACCTGGGAGGTCTGAGGTGTACTGGGAGTGTCAGAGGTGACCTGGGAGTGTCAGTGAGCACCGGGAATGCCAAAGTGTACCTGGGGCACGGGATGTACCTGGGAGTGCTGGGCAGGTACCTGGGAGTGTCAGAGGTGTACCTGGGAGTGTCAGGGGTGTACCTGGGAGTGTCAGAGGTGGTACCTGGGAGTGTCAGGGGTGTACCTGGATGTTAGAGGTGTACCTGGGAGTGCAGAGGAGTACCTGGGAGTGTCAGAGAAATACCAGGACTGTAACAGGAGAACGGGAGTGAGCAGAGGTGTACCTGGGAGTGTGAGATGTACCTGGGAGTGTCTGAGGTGTACCTGGAGTGTCAGAGGTGTACCTGGGAAGTGTCAGAGGTGTACCTGGGAGTGTCTGAGGTGCACCTGGAGGTCAGAGATGTACCTGGGAGCATCAGAGGTGTACCTGGGA